>NC_056729.1:1968756926-1968841982 GCF_019279795.1 Protopterus annectens
TCAGGGAATTTCTTACCATGAACAGATGTTATGAAAATATTAAGGTTCAACTTATTTGTAGTTTACTGGAGATCATACTAGAAAACAATGTCTTTGTATTTGAAAATGAGTTTTATCTTCAGAAGGTTGGCGTAGCTATGGGCACTGCCTGTGACAATAGTTACGCCAACCTAGCTCTAGCCTGCTGGGAGCAGCATTCTCTTTTGACAGAGGTTAACCCCTTTTCTTTGAGAATATTTTATGGTACGTCCGATTTGTGGATGACATGTGTGGAAAGGCAATGTTCGTGAACTATTTGCACACTAACACAAGTTTTCTGAGGTTTACTTATCAAAATTCAAACACTTAGATTAATTTCTTAGATGTAATGGTCAAGAAATCAGAATTGAATGAACTTAGCAGTAGTATTTATAGAAAACCCACCAGGAGAAATTTCCTACTCCATAAAACAAGTATGCATCTGAGGCATATTCCTAAAAATGTACTAAAGGGACAGGTTTATAGGGTCCTAAGACTACATAAGAATAATGAAGCAAAGGGGGCCCACGATAATTTAAGATCTGATTTTTTGGAGAGAGGTTATTCAAGGAAAGAGATTGAGGATACCGTAGATAAGGCATGGAAAGAAAGATGGTAGGTGTAAATCATATCTAATGAATACTACTCAGAATGAGAATGGAGATGCTTCTCACTCCTTTGATACTAGCTTTAGGATAGTGTTCCAATATTCAAGTGATGTGAATGAATACACCTCAATTATCAAAAAGAATTGGCATACACTACAGGAAGTACCAGGACTTATGGAAAGGATTGGCAATTTCCCGTATTTTTTTTTTTTTTTTTTTTTAGGAACAATAAGTCCCTTAAACAACATTTATGTAATAGAATGGAAATAAGTAGACCTATTCAATCTACGCGGGTTGGCACTTTTCCATGCAGACGTTGTTCTGCATGCCAGTACATATATAGCAACAGGACCTTCATACATCCTACACGTGAATTTATCATTACGAGCAATGGTTATGCTGATTATATAACTATGAATATTGTTTATTTTTCTGTCAGAAATGCTTTGTATTTTACGTAGGGAAATCCAATAGAATGTTCAAAGACAGGATCCTTGAACATATTAGGGACATTAACAACTGTAAAGATAATAATGCTTTGGCTAATCACATTAAGTAAACAGACTGCACACATAAGTTTAAGTTCTTTGTTATTCAAGTTATCTATCCTAACATACGAGGGGGGTGATATAGAAAATTTAACTGAAAGTATTGAACAAAAGTGGAGTCTCTCACTGAATGCTGAGAGACATCCAGTTCTTAACAGTATGACTGCTTTAACACCTTTTTTGAAGTCTTGTTGCTTGAGGCGCTAACAGTGAATAGAGTATCTATATTCTAGTATTTATCTGTATAGATGTTTTTTAGTTTTAGTTATTTTATAGTGATCTTTTTTAAGCAACTTTAAGTAACTTTTTATTGACATGTTTTTAATTTTCTACATCTGATGCCAAGAATGAATACAGTATGTATACTTCAGCATTTTTTTGCACATAGAAGTTATTTTAGATTTATTTCCATATATACTTATAGCTTTATTTTTTGTGTATTTGACATTTGATTTGGTTTATACCAGTTTTTAAAGATATATATATATATATATATATATATATATATATATATATATATATATATATATACACATACTTATATGGTTCACATTTGACTGATTATGAGATTCAGCTGATTGTTCAAATGGGCCATATATTGATTATTAGATTCAGCTGATTGTTCAAATGGGATATATAAATTGGATGGATAATCATTTAGTTGTCTGATGAAGCAAAGAGCGTAGTCATGAAAGCGCTCACGTTTAGTTTTGTTTTTTGTTCAATAAAATGTCTGGCTGTGTAAGCTTGGTGCAGTTTTTTCCTTTACTGGGGACAGATCTCTTTCTTTTGGAAGGGGTAGCTTGGCTCAGCATTACAAGGTCTTCAGCCATTTTAAGCATTTAAGACTGACACAAGGAAGCAGGTGTTGGAGATTGGGTTGGCGGTTTCTTGGGCATGGTTCATACCCTGGGACTTTAGAAACTTGGTAGTTTGCGAAAGAACAGTACACTCGAAAGAAGTTGTCAGTTTGGGTCAAGAATAGGTAGTGCAAAGTACTTCCTCGGAAGCCGGTGCCTGCTCAGCGGCTCCGGACCCATCCAAGGTAGAAACTGCAGGATTCTTAGTCGAAAAAGAGTTTTGCGGCATACCGAACTCCAAAAGGGTCCCAGTAGCAGTCTGCGAATCCACAGAAGCAGGCATCAGGGTCTGCGAAAACGCCTCACTGAGGACCAGAGAACAGATGACTAGCTTAATGGAAGCATAGTCAGTAGGTTTGGACCTGTGCGGTCTTGTCTTTATCCTTATGGTTTTTCGGAAGATCTGCTGTCGGGTGGCTTACTGAAGCCATATTGGAATTAGAGGACTGTGAGCGAAAATATCTAGCTACAATAAGGGCCCGACAACGTATAGTTCTGGCGTTGAACAAAGCACAAAAGCGACAGCGAGGGACGTCATGGTCTGGGCCTAAGCAAGTGACGCAGAAAGAATGAAAGCCTTAGTGTGGTATTTGCTTTCCACAAGCGAGACAATTGTTAACTTTTTCCGACATTGGTTAGAGCAAGAAAAAAGGATCCCCAAAGGGGTACTTATCTTTAGAAGACTTCAGCTTCAATTTGGAAGACTAAACTCAGGTAGCGGCCAACTGGCACTCGTGCAAACTGCTTCTGCTTTGGGCTCGTCGTCAAGAAAGACTGATGTAATGGAGTCGGCCGCCTTACTTTATACTACTGATGACCTGACGTCAGTCCTGACGCGACAGCAGCTGACGTAGAAATACTAAGCCTCTGGTATTCGGGCCGGCCGAAGGCTACCCTGGCAGGGATAACCCAAATGTGATAACCGCAACAGTGAAACATGAAGAACCTCTAGAGCTAGACACTGTGAGCACACTTGTTGCAGTGGCTAGTCAAAACGGTAAGGCTAAGAACTGATAAAGTGCGTGTCTGGATCACATTAAGAAACGTCTGAAGTCTAGATGAATCGGGTTGCGATAACAAGCATCTTTTAAGTGTAGTGTTACTAAGAAACTTGAAAGAGGAACAACAGGGAACTGGTTAAGTGACATCATTCTAAATTTGGGCACCCTCACAAACAGGTTATGAAGGAAAAGATCCAGAACTGGTACCCAACCAATTTTCTTTCTTTGGCATAAAGAACATCCTTGAATGAAAAACCTTCCCCACCTGATAAGGAGAGACTGGTCTTATCACAGCTTGGGACAATATACAGTGGATATAAAAAGTGTACACACCCCTGTTAAAATGGCAGGTTTTTGTGATATAAAAAAAAATGAGACCACAATAAATCATTTCAAAACTTTTCCCACCTTTACTGTGACAATTCAATTGAAAAACAAATCTGTTAGGGGAAAAATATATTTCCAGAGCATTGGATATACCATGGAACACAGTGAAGATGGTCATCAAATAGTGGAAAAAATCTGGAACAATGACGTTGCAAAGAACTGGATGTCCCTCCAAAATTGATGAAAAGATAAGACAAACTGGTCAGGGAGGCTGCCAAGAGACCTACAGCAACACTGAAGGAGCTGCAAGAATTCCTGGCAAGTACTGGTTGAGTACATGTGACAACAATCTCCCTTACTCTCCATATGTCTGGACTATGGGGTAGAGTTGCAAGATAGAAACCTTTTCTTACACAGAAAAACATCCAGCCCTTGCTAAAATTTGCAAAACAATACATCAAGTCTCCCAAAAGCATGTGGGAAAATGTGCTATGGTCTGATGAGACCAAGGATGAACTTTCGGGCCACAATTCCAAAAGGTACGTGTGGAGCAAAAAACAACACTTCACATCACCAAACCCGCAGCCGTAGGATCCTTTAACATCTCACTCGCTTCCTTGATCAAGTCCCTTTAAAGACGAGTGAAAATGACAGAGGTAGTTCAGCGAACACACTGAAAAGGTCGCTGAGGAAAACATCCGCTTCCCATACCTGTCCATAGACCTAGATTCCTTGTTAGGGGGATGGATGGGTACTGAAGGATCAGCTAGTTCCTTCTTAGTGGCAGCAGCTACCACCATAGCATCCACAGAAACTCCCTTAGTCAGAAATTGCTTGTCTGCTGGTGCTGTAATGAACTTTGAAGGTCTCCTGGAGGTTGGGTCCACTGAGTCAGGAGCCGTCCAAGCCTTTTTTGCTACCACCTGCATAAGGGGGTCAAAGGAGGGAGACACCCAGGAGGTGGAAGGGCGAGAGCCGAACGCCTCAAGATACACAGATTCATCCTCCGAAGGGTTAAGGGTCGGCCAATTTCCCCTCTGTTTCAAGATCTCCAGAATGTCTGCAAAGGAGACATCTTCAGAAGGGGAACGGGGGGAACCCTCAGAATCCTCTAAATCCGTGTCAGAGGTGACAGACTCAGGTGAGTCTATGTGCTTCCTCTTGCACTTTCTCTTCCTAGGGGGCTCTCCTGCCAATTCAGGAGAGACCTCGGAAGAGGATGAGATCCCCACAGGGGATTCTTGAGGAGCTGGCTCTCTGCGGTCTGGGATGAGGGAGTGAGTAGACATCACCTGAGGCACCGAAGAGGGAGGGACGGACGGAGCTGACTGTGGAGTTGAACAGGGTTCCAACACACTTCGCATGACCTCGAAAGCACCCCTGTCAGGCAGAGCCAGAGGTCCCCGCTCCGAAAAGCTGAAAACCTCCCTCGGCACCGACAGTGATGGTTCCGAGGCCGATGTCGGAGCCGAACTCACCAGCGCCGAAGCACCGAGATGGAGAGCGGGGTCGGACAAGGGTCCGATGCCACTCACCCCCTCGGAACCGACGAGGTAAGTCCGGCGCCGAGATTCTTCCAAGGAAGAAATCGGAGCCGACGACGGAGCCGAAGACAACTGTATCGGCTCCGACGCTACCACAGTCTCGGGTCCAAAACGCCCCGGCTCCGAACTCAAGGGAGTCGGAGGAGGAACATTTTAAGGAATAGGATTAAGCATCGACTGATGAGTCGGGCTGTGAAGCATTTGGGCCAGTGCCTCGGACTTAAGAAGTCGACTCACTACCCTCTGAAGGTCATGGTCAGACAGTCTCGATGACCTAGAGGAGTGAGATCTATGGCTCCGTTCAGACAGCAAGGGAGATGCTGGAGCCGAATGAACGGAGCCAAGGGACGGTGACCTAGACCTCTTCCTAGATGTCGGCTCTGATAGCCTTATCGGAGCCGACTCAGAGATTTCTAATACCTCGGCTCCAGCCGGAGCCGAGGGAACCACAGGAATAAGAGCTCGAGTCTCATCAGCTCCAGCCGGAGCCGATGTAGTAGCAGACTTCGACGCCTTAGGTGTCGACTCAGATGCTGGAGTCGAAGACCTAGAAGCCTTAGAGGGTTTGCCCGAAGAAACAGTCGGGGGACCCTCAGGTTTAAGCAAGCCCCGTAAGATGAGCTTATTTTTCCTTTCCTGCAGGACTCTAGGGCTGAAGCCATGGCATACAGCACAAGAGTCCTGCAGGTGTAAAGGTCCCAGGCAGTACACACAAGAAGTGTGACCGTCTGTCAGAGACATTTTCTGACAGCACGAGTCACACTTCTTGAAGCCTGAGACCTTCGAATCCTTAGACATTTTAAGGAACAAGTGTAATCACACACAAGCACAAACACACCGATTACACTATACACTAAATAACACTAACTTAAACTAAATAAAATTAGATAGTTTAGTTTTATAAAAGTCCCTACAGAAAACACATACACTCCAAAGGGGAATGGGAGGGCCCGAAGGCCTAAGGGAAGAACATATAAGTTCTTGTGGTAAAAAAAGGTGAAGAACAAGGAGGAAGGGATAAAAATCCTTTAAAGTAAGGGGATACTGTATGGAAAACTAATTTAAAGGGGTTTAGTAAACTTTTTTAAACTATTTTCTACACTAACCTGAAGCCGGTTGAAGCAACACGTCTCGATAGCTGTAGCGGCAAACGAGATCTGGGGTATTACTGCCTAGCATTGTGGGATATAAGGGGAGCCTCGAGCCGGTGGAACCAACTCTCGAGCTTTTAGAGTGGCCGAGTCGGAGCCGAGGTCGGCTCCGAACCCCATCCAGCAAGAATGAAGGCGAGATGGACAACTTAACAACAACACTTCACATCACCAAATGATCACTGTCCTCATGGTGAAGCATGGTGGTGGCAGTATCTTGCTTTGGGGTTGCTTTTCTTTAGCTGGAACTGGGGCTTTAGTCAAGGTGGAGGGAACTGTAACTGTTCCAAATACCAGTCACTTTTGGTCCAAAACCTTCAAGCGTCTGCTAGAAAGCTGAAGATTAGAGGAATTTCATCTTTCAACACGACAACGACCCAAGCAAACATCCAAAACAACAAAAGAATGGCTTCACCTGATGAAAATTAAAATTTTGGAATGGGCTAGCCAGAGCCATGACCTAAATCCAATAGAAAATCCATGGGGTGACCTGAAAAGAGCTGTGCACAAGAGATGCCCTCGCAATCTGACAGATTTGGAGCGCTTTTGCAAGGAAGAGTGGGCAAATATTGCCAAGTCAAAATGTGCCATGCTGAGACTCCTACCCAAGAAAATTGAATGCTGTAATTAAATCAAAAGGTGCTTCAACAAAGTATTAGTTTAAGGGTGTGCACACTTATGCAACCTACTTATTGTACATATTGTTTTATATTTTTTCCCACCAACAGATTTGTTTTTCAATTGAACTTTACAGGTTATAGGTCACATTAAAGGTGGGAAAGGTTTTGAAATGATTTACTGTGGTCTTATTTTTTTATATCACAAAAACCTGGCATTTTAACAGGGGGTATGTACACTTTTTACATCCAGTGTATGAACAACCAGTGGAAAAGTACAGTTGTGTACACTTACCATAAATGTAGATGTTAGAGTGTATTCACTGTTGCAGTCATTACATTTGGGTAATCCTGCTGGCAGGTTGCCCTCAGTCGGCCTGACTTCCAAAGTCTTGGGTCCTGCGTCAGCTGCCGTCGCCCCTTCCCTGACGTCAGGTCGTCAGGGGTATAAAAGAAGCAGCAGACGCCATTTTCTTTAGTTTTTCTTGCCCCAGATGTCAGGTGCCCCCTAAAAGGGTAGCCAAAATTTATATCTATATATAAAATTACATGAACCAATATAAACTTTACCTTCATCCACAAGCAAATACACCACATGGGTTCCATCAGAAGAAAAGGGGAGATGACAGGTGGGTAACCTGGACTGCAACAGTGAATATACTCGAACATCTACATTTATGGTAAGTGTACACAACTGTACTATGTTCGCGTTTCACTGTTACAGTCATTACATTTGGGTAAATTCCCAAAGCTATGGTTGGGAGGCTAGAGCTAAACAGCATTAGGAGCGGAGACCCTGCAGAACTGCAGTGGCAAAGCCTGCCCTGGATTTAGAATAGAGTGGCAGATGATGGTGCTTCGTAAAGGTGTGCACTGAACTCATAGGTTCATAGGTTCATACTTCAGGGGCTCTGCCCAAGGGCACCCCAAGCCTAGCTGTAGTATTTGTGGCTTTCCACCCTTTTAGTTTGCTAAAAACTATGCCTATCATTTTTCTGTGCCTCTGTCTTGCAGTAGCGCCTGAAGTAATCCCTGCGGTGGCCCTGCATCCCATCCATTGATTTCCAGATTCTCTGACAGAGAACCAGAGAGGCCTCACCTGCTCACATGTATTGGATTTTGTCTAGAGTCTCAGAGTGTGATGAATCGTCCTCTCCAGCACCCTATTTATAACCGTGTCAAGGTTTAAGTCTCCCGCCCTTGTGGTTCTGAGGGATCTAGATTTTTTGAGGTGAAGCATATTCATCAAATCTGGAAAGTAGCTGCCTCTAAAATGTCCTTGGTTGGTACTCCCCTGAGAAAGGCTGCTGAAGTGGCTGCAGCTCTGGTGGAATGTGGTCTAATGCCCTTAGGCACTGGCTTGCCATGGTATAAGTAGCAGAAACGAATGCAGTGGCCTATCCACTTTGAAATAGTCTGCTTTGAGATAGCTTTTCCTTGTGATCCTGCAGCATATGCTACTAGTAATTGTGATCCTGCAGCATATGCCACTAGTAATTGCTCTGTCTTTCTGAAAACTTTGGTTCTATCCAAGTAGAATCTAAGCTGTCTGTGTACGTCCAAAGAATGCAGAATTCTTTCACCCTTGTTCTGTGGATTTGGGATAAAAAGTTGGCAGATGAATGGTTTGGTTAAGAGCCACACTGGACACCACTTTAGGCATAAATGTTGGGTTTGTCCTCAGGGAGACCCTGTCCAGATAAAAAATGATAAAAGGTTCCATAGCCATGAGAGCCTGTACCTCTGAAACTCGTCTTGCAGAAGTTATTGCTAGGAGCAGAGCTGTTTTCCAAGATAAAAACTTTACATCACCAGTAGCAGCTGGCTCAAAAGGAGGCAGGGTGAGTTTTTCCAAGATATAGTTGAGGTCCCATGCAGGCATTGGTTATTTCCTTGGAGGCCTTAAATTTTTGGCTCCTCTGAGGTAGTTTTATTAAGAGATGAGAAAAGATTGGTGGCTCTACATTGTAATGAGCCAAAATGGCAGAGGAATGAATTTTAATCGATGAGAAAGACTGGTCTTTGCCCAGCATCTCAGTTAAGTATTGTAAAATCTGAGGAATATTTGGCACAGCTGTATCTGTTCCTTGTGCTTGGTTCCAAGCACAGAATCTCTTCCATTTTCCACCATAAGATTTTCTAGTACTAGGCCTTCTGGATTCCAAAATGACATCCATCACAGTTTTGCTGAGAGGTGTGTTTTGTATGACTACATTATCCGCCATGCTGACAGGTTTAAAGTCCTGAGCTGGCTGTGCAGGATCTGATTGTTTTGCTGGGACAGTAGATGCAGTACTTGAGGTAAGGTCCAAGCTGGGCATTGAGACAAGCTCCTTAATACTGGGTACCAGTGCTGGCAGGGCCAGTTTGGTGCAATCAGTATCATCTTTGGCTTCTCCTGTCTGACCTTTAGGAGAACCTTGGGGAGGAGAGGCAGAGGGGGAAAAGCATATACTGATAGGTTTTTCCAGCTGAAGGACAGGCGTCCACTTTCCATGCTTGTCTGTGATGAATCCTTGTGCAGAATCTTTTTAGTTGGTAGTTGTGAGGGGAGGCAAATAGATTTATGTCTGGGCATCCCCATTTCCTTGTTATCATGCTGAAGACTTGTGGATCCAGCTGCCACTCGTGGGGATCCATGAGGTTTCTGCTTAGTTCGTCTGCCAGAGTATTTTTCCTTCCTGGCAGGAATTGTGCCTGTAGATGTACTTGGTAAGTCAATGCTGTGTCCCACAAAGGCATGGCTAGTCTGCAAAGGGGGTAAGAATGTGAGTGTCCCCGCTTGCTTATATACCACATGACCGTGGTGTTGTCTATCAGTAGTTGTCCTGGATGAAGTAGGTCCTTGACGGCTGTCAGGGCATTTTGAGCAGCTAGCATCTCTTTTTGATTGATATGTAGATGCATTTGGTATGAGGTCCATGTGCCCTGAATGCATCTTCCTGCCATGTGGGCCCCCCAGGCATAATCTGATGCATCCGTTGTTAGTGTCTGCCTGGCTGGGGGTAATGTGGATGGCTGTCCCTTGTTTTGGTGACAAGCCTTTGCCCACCATCGAAACTCCTGTTGCAGGCAGGGAATGAGAGTAATTATAGTTTCCAGGCTGTGGCAATGTTGAGTCCAAACGCTTTTTAGGTACCATTAATGTTTCCTCATATGCAGTCTTGCATATGGAATTAGTAGGATGCAGGATGCCATGAAGCCCAAAGCCTGCAGAATTGTTCTTGCAGACAACTGGGCCTTTGTTGCTAACATTTTGAAATAGGTAGTCAGTTGCCTTTGTCTGGCGTGAGAAAAGCCATCTGGGCAGTTGTATTTAAGCTTGCACCCAGGAATATTATCTCTTGAGAGGGTACTAGCTTTGATTTGTTTTAGTTGACTAGGCATGTTAGAAGTTTTTTCACAAACGCCAGATGCTGTAGAAGGATGTCCTTGTTCTCTGCTTGAATTAGGCAGTTGTCCAAGTAAGGATGTATTTGCATTCCTCTTTGTCTGCAGAATGCAATTACTGGTGCCAGGCACTTTGTAAAGACCCTGGGCACAGTAGATAAGCCAAAGGGCAGTGCAGAGAATTGTTAATGCATTGAGCCAGCCTTGAATCAGAGGCATCTTCTGCATATTTGTCTGCTAGGGGCATGCAGGTACGCCTCTTTTAGGTCTAAAGTTACAAGCCAAGCATTCTTGCCCAGCATGGGCAGAAGCTGCTGCAAAGTCAACATTTTGAATTTTGGTATATCCAGGAATGTGTTCAGAATCGATAGGTCCAGTATTGGCCTCCAGGCCTTGTCCTTTCTGGGTACCAAGAAAAGTCTTGAGTAAAATCCTTGTCCCCGCTCTTGCTCTGGCACTTGTTGAATGGCCCTCGTGTCCATGAGGGATGAGACTTGTTTTTGTGCCTCTGCCCATTGATTTTTTGGCAGATCTGGCCAGCAGTTTGCCTTTGGCAGGGTATGGAAATGGAACTTGTAGCCTTGTGACACGATATTTAGAACCCACTTGTCCTGGGTTATAATGTGCCAATTTTGAGAAAGTGCTAATTTTCCCCTTAAGGGTGTTGCCAGGAAATAAGTGCTTGTTGCAGGCAGGGGGAAGTCATTGGGACTGTTTCCTGTACGGCTGTGATTTGTCTTCTCCACTTTTGGAGGAAGAAGCACCCCATTGCTTTGACCTGCATGAGCCTTGCACCTGGGATCTGCCTCCAGGGTGTCTGGGTCTGCCCCTTTGAGGTCTGTCTGACACAGGAAAGGACCAATTCTTAGTTGGCCAGTGTCTACTAAACCTAGGTGGCTGTACGTGTAAGAAATCTTTGACAGTTTGCACAGATTTAGCCTTGTCTTCCATTTTAACACCTCTTCTGCCTTAACACCAAACAAAGCATCATGCTGTAAAGGTGCATCTAATAATTTAACTTTAACATGATCAGGCAGATTTTGTTCCTTTAACCAAGCATGCCTTCTAATTACAGAACCTGTAACTACGGCCTTGCAGGAGGCCTCTAAAGAATCAAAACCACATTGCAAAGTATGCTTTCCAACTTCCGCAGCATGCAATATAGCATGCATTTCCTTGTTTTCTGCACATTCAGAGTTTAACAGCATTTTCTGTTTAAGCAATGCCATGACATGTTGCTGATATTTGAGCATATGAAATTGACAGTTTAAGGCACTTATAGCCAAGGTAGAAGATGTGTAAACCTTTTTACCCCATCTATCCAGTGCCCTAGAATCCCTGTCAGAAGGGGTAGGGTTTTTTGCAGCGGAAGCCTCAACTCCCTTGGGACCCTGAGAAATAGTTTCTGGGTCTGCAGCAGGGTTTTTAAAAAGGAATTTATGTGAGTCAGGAACCCTGTAATATCAGTCAGGCTGAACAGGAGCTGGAGGTAAGGCTACACTCCGAAAACAATCATCTACAATGTCTAACACAGGAGGGATGGCTAGTGGCTTGTGCTGAGGTAGTAACAGGAAATCCCTGAGCCTCTTTTTAGATTCTGAACAATCTTGGCTCTCCCAGTGGAAATGCTCCCTCATGGTATGTAAGGTTTCCCCAAAAGAATAGTCCTCAGGAGGAGATGCTGAAGGTATAGATTCTTCAGCATCAGAATCCTCATGGGGGGAAAAGAATATTACTGATCAGAAGAGGAATCTGAAGAAATGGAAACTTGATCTGAAGATTCATAGTCAGTCTCTTGCCTAGGCCTCTTATCAGGAGGGGGATGGGAACCTTAGGGTAACCCTTGATCAAGGTAATCAAGTCTTCAGCCATTTTGAGCATCTGTTATTTGGGCATGGAGGCCTGTCCACGTGGCTCTTGAGTTTGCTTCATTGCCTTTGAAGGTGCTTTAGTCTTTGCCTTTGAAGTCGGTTTAATGTATAGATGTTTGGGTCTGAATACACCCTCAGAAGCCGGTGCCTGCTCAGCGGTTCCGGACCCATCTGAAGGAATAGCGTCCGGAGGCTCCAATACCTTGAGTTTCCAGCAGCATAGCAGACTCCACATGGGAGTCGGTAGCGGCCTACGACTCTAAAGTAGTGGTCGTCAGGGGCTGCAAAAGCACCTCACTGAGAACCGGCGACTGGCTAAGGAGAAGCTTCGTCGTCGGTTTTGGGCCTCGGCTGTCATTCTTTTTCTTTTAGTTTTTTTGGGAACTCCGGTAGTCGGATGGCTTTCTGACGACATTTCTGGATAATTAAACCTGCATCCAAAGTAGTTTAAAGCAAAATCATACCGACGCTTAATAGTGCGTTGGTTAAAGCTAGCACAAAACCGACAACCCAGAAAGTTATGATCACGGTCTAGGCAAGGAATACAGTAAGAATGAAAGTCCTTATGAGGTATTTGCTTCCCACAAGAAATACAATTATTAAGTTTTTCTGACATCAGTTCTGGAGCAAGAAAAAAGTTCCCCCAATGGGGTATTTAGCTTTATAGAAGACTTCGGATCTGAAATTCGAACTCGAAAATCTCAGGAGTCGGCTGACCGGCACTTGCAAACTGCTTCTGCTTCGGGCACCACGCGGCAAGAAAGACTGAAGAAAATGGCGTCAGCTGCTTCTTTTATACCCCTGATGACCTGACGTCAGGGGAAGGGGCGACGGCAGCAGAAGCAGAACCCAAGACTTTGGAATTCAGGCCGATTGAGGACAACCTACCTGCAGGATTACCCAAATGTAATGACTGCAACAGTGAAACACGAAGAACATAAAGAGAGTCTGATCTGGAGAATGAGGAATGACCCCTGGAAAGGGGGAATTTCCTCCCACTGCCATCTGTAACCTTGATAAATGATCTTCAGAACCCATTTGTCTGAAACTATGTATTGCCAAAGAGGAAAATGGAGACTCAGAATTTCTGAAATACAAAAAAAGGGGCCAGGATCAGAGGGGGGTCAAAAGGTCTCAAACAGTCATTCAGACTTGTTAGACCGTCAATGGTTTTGGAAGTTCAAAGTTTTGTTTTGGAACCCCTTGCCATTTCTTCTTAAAAGTCTGTCTGCATTTTTGAGATTGTTTACTCTGCTTTTTGCCAAAACTGGATGAGAAGTTAGAGAATCCCTTAGAAAACCTGGAAAAGGAGGGATAAAAAAAATATTAAGAGATTCGTTGGCTCAGCTTGCCCCTTTCACACTTTTTGATCACCTCTGCAGCAGAGGGGCCAAAAACAATCTTTAACCAAAGTGGAATTTAAAATCTCATTTTTATCATCTGGGAGGTACTGAGAATGTAGCCATGCAAATCTCCTGAGAACAGTATCAATGACCATAGCAATGAAAGAAGCATCAATAGAGTCATACACAATGCAAACTGAGTATTTGTACAAGTACTGTACCTATGGAACAGAAGCACATTTAAAGCAGATTTTTGTCGCAAGAAACTGCAGCTAAAACATTCTTCATGCTTTCACAATTAGAACAAACTTTAACATAAGAGGCCTGACAATGCAAAACTCTAAAATTCAGAGTTGCAGTATACACCCCCCATACTTATCAGAAAGAGTAGGATTGCAATTAACTGTTTAATGGCTGTGAGGTCAACTAAAGTTATAGCTGCTAGGTCAGGTTTGGGAATAATATATAAAAACTTAAGACTGGAGGAACTTTATTCATCTTAGCGGCCTTCTGAGTGGCAGCTGGCTATTAGGAAAATTGCAGGCAGTAGTGCACAATCCGTGGTGGTAGTGCTGCGGTAGCGTTGTCGCCTCACAGTAAGATGCTGTCTGGTTCGATTCTCAGCTAGAGCGTCTTCTGCGTGGAGACATGCGTGAATGGGCGTACCTTCGTTGAAGGTTGTGCGTCAGGGCTGGTAACTCGGCACGTAAAAATCAATTACCAATCATTAGTGGACCAGAGTTCCACTGTGGCGACCCCTAACCGGGAAAAGCCGAAAGTCGCAAGCAGTAGCACACACATCCTTTAAAGCAACCAAAAGAGGAGGAATTGGTGTGGGTTATGGAAATTTCCCTAACAACTCATAGTATTTTCTGAGGGTCTGAAAAAAGTACAGTTGTGCACACTTACCATAAATGTAGATGTTAGAGTGTATTCACTGTTGCAGTCATTACATTTGGGTAATCTGCGGGCAGGTTGCCCTCAGTCGGCCTGAATTCCAAAGTCTTGGGTCCTGCGTCTGTTGCGGTCTTCTCTTCCATGACGCCAGGGGTATAAAACATGCAGCCGACACCATTTTCTTTAGTTTTTCTTGCCCCCGATGTCAGGTGCCCCCAAAAAGGTAGCAGTATTTTATATATATCTATATACATGCATCAACATAAACTTTACCTTCATCTACAAGCAAATACACCACATTGGTTGTAGAAGACAGAGAAGGAAAGATAAACTGTAGAATGACAGGGGGATGGAGGGAGGGTAACTTGGACTGCAACAGTGAATACACTCGAACATCTACATTTATGGTAAGTGCACACAACTGTACTATGTTCTTCGTTTCACTGTTGAACTCATTACATTTGGGTAGAATCCCAAAGCTATGGTTGGGAGGCTGGAGCTAACAGCATTAGGTGCAGCTATAAGGCCCTGCAGCACTGCAGTGGCAAAGCCTGCCCTGGACTTAGAGTAGAGAGGCAAATGGTAATGCTTTGTAAAGGTGTGAACAGAACTCAAAGTAGCAGCCTCTAGAATGTCTTTGGTTGGTACTCCTCTGAGAAAGGCTGCTGAAGTAGCTGCAGTTCTGGTGGAATGAGACCTAATGCCCTTGGGCACAGGTTTACCATGGTGTAAGTAGCAGAAACGGATGCAGTGGCTTATCCACTTTGAAATTGTCTGCTTTGAGATAGCCTTTCCTTCTTATCCTGCAGCATATGACACTAGTAATTGCTCAGTTTTTCGTAGAGCTTTTGTCATGCTCAAGTAGAATCTTAGCCGTCTTTGTACATCCGAGGAATGCAGAATTTTTTCCCCTTTGTTCTGCGGATTTGGATAAAAAGTTGGCAGATGAATTGTTTGGTTAAGAGCCACAATGGAAATCACCTTAGGCATAAAAGTAGGATTTGTCCTCAGAGACAGCCTGTCTGGGTAAAATATGATAAAAGGCTCTACAGCCACGAGGGCCTGTAGCTCTGAAACTCTTCTTGCTGAAGTAATTGCTAGTAGCAGAGCTGTATTCCATGATAAGAACTTTATATCAGCGGTAGCGGCTGGTTCAAATGGAGGCAGGGTGAGCTTTTCCAACACATAATTGAGGTCCCATGCAGGTAATGGTGATCTTCTAGGAGGCCTTAGGTTTTTGGCTCCTCTAAGATACTGCTTTAATAAAGGATGAGAAAAGATTGGTGGCTCTGTATTGTAATGAGCCGAAATGGCAGAAGCATGGATTTTGATCGATGAGAAAGATAGGCCTTTGTCAAGCATCTCAGTTAAGTATTGTAATATCTGAGGAATATGTGGTTCTGCTGTATCAGTCCCTTAAGCTTGATTCCAAGCACAGAATCTCTTCCTTTAGTCAGCATAAGATTTTCTAGTACTAGGCCTTCTGGCTTCCAAAATGACATCCATCACAGCTTTACTGAGAGGTGTCGTTCGTATGATTACATGATTAGCCATGCTGCCAGGTTTAGAGTCTGTAGTTGATTGCGCAGGATCTGATTGTTTTGCTGGGACAGTAGTTGTGGTCTTTGAGGCAAGGTCCAAGCTGGGTATTGAGGCAAGTTCCTTAGGATTGGGTACCAGTATTGGCGAGGCCAGTCCAGGGCAATTAATATCATCTTTGGCTTCTCCTGTCTGACTTTTAGGAGGATCTTGGGTAGAAGAGGCAGAGGAGGAAAGGCGTAAACTGGCAGGTTTTTCCAACTGAAGGATAGGGCGTCCACTTTCCATGCTTGTCTGTGATAAGTCCTTGTGCAGAATCTTTTCAATTGATAATTTTGAGGAGAAGCAAATAGATCTATGTCTGGGCTCCCCCATTTCTCTGTTATCATGCTGTTTATATACCACATGACTGTGGTGTTGTCCGTCTTTATCAGTAGCTGTCCTGGATGAAGTAAGTCCTTGAAGGCTGTTAAGGCATTTTGAACAGCT
Source organism: Protopterus annectens (assembly GCF_019279795.1). Lineage (NCBI taxonomy): Eukaryota > Metazoa > Chordata > Ceratodontiformes > Protopteridae > Protopterus > Protopterus annectens. Next base: position 1,968,773,130 of record NC_056729.1, read on the forward strand.
AGCATCTCTTTCTGGTTGATATGTAGATGCATTTGATTTGGTGCCCATATGCCCTGAATGCATCTTCCTGCCATGTGGGCCCCCCAGGCATAACCCGATGAGTCTGTTAAGGTTTGGCTGGCAGGGGGTAGACTGAAGGGACGTACCATGTTCTGGTGGCAGGGCCTTTGCCCACCATAGAAACTCCTGTTGCAGGCAGGGAATGAGAGGAATCATAGTTTCCAGACTGTGTGAATGTTGACTCCATAAACTTTTTAGGTACCATTGAAGTTTCCTCATATGCAGTCTTGCATATGGAATTAGTAGGATGCAGGATGCCATGAAGCCCAGAGCCTGCAGAATTAGTCTTGCAAAAGACTGGGTTTTTGTTGCCATCAGTGTGAAGTAAGTAGTCAGTTGCCTTTGTTTGTCTGGCGTGAGGTAAGCCATCTGGGCTGTTGTATGCAAACTTGCACCCAGTAATGTTATCTTTTGAGAGGGCACCAGTTGTGATTTTTTTTCGTTTATTGTGCACCCTAGGCATGCTAGAGGCCTTTTCACAAACGCCAGGTGTCATAGAAGGGTGTCCTTGTTCTCTGCTTGAATGAGACAGTCGTCCAAGTAAGGATATATTTGACTACTTCTTTGTCTGCAAAATGCAATTACTGGTGCCAGGCACTTTGTAAAGACCCTGGGCACAGTAGATAAGCCAAAGGGAAGTGCAGAGAATTGGTAATGCATTAAGCCAGCCTTGAATCGGAGGTATCTTCTGCACGACTGTCTTAATGGGACATGCAGGTATGCCTCTTTTAAATCTAAAGTCACCAGCCAAGCATTCTTGCCCAGCATGGGCGGAAGCTGTTGCAAAGTGAGCATTTTGAATTTTGGAATGTCCAGGTATGTGTTCAATATCGATAAATCCAGTATTGGCCACCAGGCCTTATCCTTTCTGGGTACCAAGAACAGTCTTGAGTAAAAACCTTGTCCTTTTTCCTGTTCTGGTACTGGCTGAATGGCCCCCATATCCATGAGGGACGTAACCTGTTTCTGTGCCTCTGCCCATTGTTTTTTTTGGCAGGTCTGGCCAACTATTTGTCATTGGCAGAGTGTAGAAATGGGATCTGTATCCCTGTGATACAATGTTCAATACCCACTTGTCCTGGGTTATTAACTGCCGCTTTTGAGCAAAAAGTGCTAATTTTCCCCCTATGGGTGCTGCCAAAAGATAAGTGCTTGGTGTAGGCAGAGGGAAGTCATTGGGAATGCTTTCTGTAGGTTTGCGCTTTATCTCCTCCAGATTTGGAGGTGGATGTGCCCCATTGCTTTGACCTGTATGAGTCTAGAGCCTGGTACCTGGAACCTTTAGGGCGTCTGGATTTGCCCCTTTGAGCTCTGTCTGACACAGGAAAGGACCAATTTTTTGTAGGACAGTGTCTACTGAATCTAGGTGACTGCACTTGTAAGAAATCTTTAACAGTTTGCATAGACTTCGCTTTGTCTTCCATTTTCTTTAAAACCTCTTCTGCCTTAATACCAAACAGCGAATCATGCTGTAAAGGTGCCTCTAGCAATTTAGCTTTAACATGATCAGGCAAATTTTGTTCCTTTTACCAGGCATGACCACTAATCACAGATCCAGTAACTGTGGCCCTGCAGGAGGCCTCTAAAGAATCAAAACCACATTGTAGAGTATGCTTTCCAACTTGTTCAGCTGCATGCAATAATTCCTGCAATTCCTTACTTTCTGCACATTCTGAAATCATCATCCTTTTCTGTTTCAGCAATCCCATTACCTGTTGTTGGTACTTAAGCATATGAAATTGACAGTTTAAGGCCCTGATTGCCAAGGTTGCAGATGTATAAACCTTTTTTCCCCATCTGTTCAGCGCCCTTGAATCTCTGTCGGAGGGGGTAGGGTTTTTTGCTGTTGAGGTGTTAACTCCCTTTGGGCCCTGTGAAATAGTTTCAGGATCAGCAGCAGGGTTTCTAAATAAAAATTTATGAGAGTCAGGGACCCTGTAATATCCATCAGGCTTACTGAGAGCCGGAGGTAGAGTGTCAGGGGTCAGGCTTGACTCCGAAAAAACATCATCCACAATGTCTAACACAGGGGGAATGGCTATAGGTTTGTGCTGAGGGAAAAGGAGGAAATCCCTGAGCCTCTTTTTTTGATTCTGAGAAGTCTTGACTCTCCCAGTGAAAATGCTCCCTCAAAGTATGCAAGGTTTCTCCAAATTAATAATCCTCAGGAGGAGATGCAGATGGAATAGACTCCTCAGCATCAGAATCCTCATAGGGAGGTAAAGATAATTCCTGATCAGAAGAGGAATCAGACAAAATGGAAACCTGATCTGAAGATTCATAGTCGGTGTCTTGCCTAGGCCTCTTATCTGGAGGGGGATGGGTACCCCTGATCAAGGTAATAAGGTCTTCAGCCATTTTGATCATCTGTTTTTTAGGCATAGAAGCCTGTGCACGTGGCTCAGGCATCAGTTTTTTTAGTTTTAGAAGGTGTCGTTGCCTTTGGTTTTGCAGCTTTCGTCGGTTTGATATAAAAATGTTGAGGTCCGAATACACCCTCAGAAGCCGGTGCCTGCTCAGCGGCTCCAGACCCATCCGAGGGAGATACATCCGTCGGTCCAATACCTTGAGTATCTTGCGGCATGCCAGACTCCACAAGGGTGTCGGTAGAGGCCTGTGACTCGAAGGTAGCGGGTATCAGGGGTTTTGAAAGCGCCTCACTGAGTACCGGTGACTGGTTTAGGAGAAGCTTCGTCATCAGTTTTGGATCTCGACTGCCTTTCTCTGTCCTTTTATTTGCGTTTTTTTGTGTGCTCCAGTAGTCGGATTGCTATCTGACTACCTCTCTGGGTAGTTAAATCTGTTTCCAAAATACTTAGATCAATAATATACTGACACTTTAATAGTGCATTAGTTAAATCTAGCACAAAACTGACAGCCAGGCATGTTGTGATCAGGGCCTAGGCAAGGAATACAGTATAAATGGAAATCCTTATGAGGGTATTTGCTTCTCACAAGTAATACAATTATTAACTTTTTCTGACATCGGTAAAAAGCAAGAAAAAAGTTTCCCTGACGGTGTACTTAGCTTTATTGAAGACTTCGGTTATGAAACTCAAACGCGAATATTTTGGTAGTCGGCCAACCGGCACTTGCGAAATGCTTCTGCTTCGGGCACTGCGCGGCAAGAAAGACTGAAGAAAATGGTGTCAACTGCATGTTTTATACCCCTGACGACCTGACGTCATGGAAGAGAAGACAGCAACCGACGCAGGACCCAAGACTTTGGAATTCAGGCCGACTGAGGGCAACCTGCCAGCAGATTACCCAAATGTAATGACTGCAACAGTGAAACACGAAGAACATCCTCTGTGTTCTCCCAATGAAAACCATTGGCACATTCTAGCAACAAACTCATAGAAAGACACCTCCTCCACAATGAGAATCAGAAACTGAGCTTTCCTCAGAGTTTGAATCAGAACTCTCGGGAGGGAAAACCCTGTATCTGTCCCTTCATCTTCCCTTTCAGATTCAGAATCCTTAATCTCTTCAGGAAAAGAGGTATCCTATTTTTCTTTTACAAAAAAAGTCTTTACAAAAAAGATCAATAGCCTGAATTAAACCTGAGCCAGACCCAGTAAACTACTCCTGTCTAATGAAATTTGAAGAGGAGCAGAGACCGACTTTTTTTTTCTTTCTGCCAGGAGATGTGGGGCCAACAGTGTTACTAATGGCAGCTGCAGGTTCCACATGGACTGGCACAGCATTCTGACGCAACAGGGAAGCCTTCCCTGCTCCCTCTCCCAGGACCAACAGTGGGTCTCCCTTGCCCACTGATGGGACCTCAACGGCTGCAGAGGGATCCGGGGTAAAATGGGTGGTCTGAGGTATAACCAATGGCCAAAGCAGAATCACCCACCTGTGGCTAAGGCTAATTGCTAGCCTGCTGTGTTGCTAAATACGGTTTTATTTAGCTTCTTTTTTTGTAGCTGGGAGGAGGAATGATCATGGGACTGGTAGTTTGTTCCATGATCAAGTCAAAAAAGGTGCCTCTTTCTCAGGCAAGACGAACAGCAAATTCCAGTATGAATTAAAATTCTTTAAAAGTTACTTTTTAACAGAAAAACACAGGAAAAAGCATCTTAAAAACATTTTGTCTGCCTCAAAAAAAGTAAAACAATTGCGCCACATAAAAAAAAACTGTTTTCAGTTACTTAAGACAACCTTCTAACTTGCAGAAAAAAAAAAAAAAGAGCGCTTCCGTTTAAAAGTATGAGAGAGTCTCGCATGTTACTGAATTACAACACAAAACTCCTAGCTTTGAAATAACTTTCCTGAAAAGGAAAGTGATAAAACACAAACAATATTTAAAAAAAAGTTTTTCCCCCCCCAAAGGGCACTTACCTGCCCAGCAAAGGAACAGCATCAAGCAGACTGTTGATCCCCGAAATCCTTACAGAAGCACATTCTTTGGCAGCAGGAAGCTCTGAAGGACTTGGCACTCAAATTTGTCTTTTAGTCAGCTCAGCTCGAGCTGCCTGACAGTTTGGGTGTGTGGAATGGGTCCTAAAGGTTTGGAAGGTGGCTGGCTTTTACATCCTTGGCAGGATATAACCCATACAGCTAAAGCTACTGTACCTGTGATCATTATGATGGAACATTAAATATTCTCCAGCAGGGTCTTAATGTACAGGTAATGCCCCCTGAAAAACAAGTCTGCCTCTTCACAGCAGGATATCAAGCTGCAGTAAAGCTAGGGCAGTTAAAATGCAAGCAGCTGCCATGTTTTTACCCTCACTGAACAGTTTAGTGACAGTAAAATTGAGACAAAACAAGTTAAAAAAAGAAGAGCAGATGTGTATGTTTCTACCAACCTGTGTGAGTGCATATGTGCATGAAAGTGTAAGGGAGAGACAGGAAAGAGAGGGATTACTGACTGCAACAGGCAGTCCATCAGCACTGATTTGTTCAACTTTAAGAGTTATGAAACTGTTAATGTCCAACATTACTGATGTACTTCAATGCTCACCGATTTAGCAGGTACAGCAAGCAACACTATGGGCAAAATTAGGAACATTAAGTGTACGGAAGGAAGGGTGGGATGAGGGTAGGGTTCGATGAAGGAGCTAAAATATCTTTCATGCTATGATCCTTTTTTTATATATGCTAGACTTATGAAGATATTAGTGGCTGCATTTGCTATGTGCGTGAGTTTGTGTATAGACATTAAATACTTACATAACTTGTATTTTGAATGTAAAATACTTTCTCCAAGAAGAATTACATATACTAAAGCAATTCTGAAACATTAGGCAGAGGAACTATTTTACAACAAAAATATACACAGGTAAAAAACAGTAGTAAAAACCATTTCACAGACAGCCCATTCACTAAGCGCAATAATACCCTCCAGGGTAAATAAAGACCTTCCAGGGGGTGCATTTACACAATAACAGATACCCTGTTTAGCACTACTGTTTGCTTAAAGTCTACAATGTTTACACTATTTGATAATGTGGTTATATTGTTTCCATCATTTTTGTCACACTGTTTTTAAATGCGTTTTTGGAGTAGTAGCCCATATTCTTATTGAAAGTGGAAAGAGCTACATCTTATTTGGTATTCATATTTTATGCTAGGCAGATATCCAAATTTTAGCTGGATGTTCCTATTTTTAAAGGGCTTTTGTTCCCATTTTCAGGGTGTGCTTCTAACCCCCACCCTCACACACACACGCACACAATGGCTGGCAAGCACTGTGCAATGTCCACTGCACTAAGCCCTAAGGCAGACATGCACATTTCTTCATGTTAGCTATGTTGGGCTGGACTACACTGCACTGCTCAGCAGGACTGAACTTTAAATCCAACCTTTTGTGCATGGAACACGACATTCCTTCAAAGGGTGCTGCACCATCCAATCCCACTGAGACAGCCATTCATTTGCACATATTCCCAGTTAGTTTCTCTAATGCCTAGCTTCCACTCAATCCTGGGCCATCTGGGGCAAAAAAAACCTCTAAGTTGTGCAGCTGGTACGAAGTGCATTTAAATTTCCACATACTCTTCATAAATGTACTTTTAAAGTTTTAATTTATTTTCAGAAAGTGATCATAAGCTTTGTATTCTGTGAAGCACCTACTTCAAGGACTGAGATTAGAATCGTATTTGCAATAAAAAAGGACTGCTGTTCTTATGTTCAGTAGGTGTTTATGTAGCCAGCTTGTTACATAAAGAATGTATTTGCAGATGCCCAAGGATGTCTATAAATGTGGTACTGCGCAGAAAAAATGATCTGATCGGGGAAAAGAAATACCCAAGATCCATCAAAGTGGTCCTCAATGCTAAATTTGTTTCTGACAGACATTTAAGAGTTTCCCTGAATACGGATACTCCAAGGCAGACCACATCACTTTCCCAAAGAAACAGCTCAGGAAAAGAATTGAGTAACAGAACTAACTGCCTAAGTTTCAGAAGAACATGGGACAGAACTCTGTACCAATGGAAAATGCAAAGGGAAAAAAAAAAGCCCTTGAAAAAGCACAGGATATCGGTAATGTTCCAAAAGTACAGCTGATATGGCTGTAGTCATCCACGGAACCTTTAGTGAAAGCTCATTTCTATGAAATCAGCTAATCTCTCCCAACATAGTAAGATCTCTCAGATGATTACAAAATTGGGGAGGTACAGATGGCAAACCTCCTGTATGTGGTGTAAACTACATAATTTTATCATCTTTTAATTCTGCATTTTCTCAGAAATGGTACTTAGCTAATTCACAGACCAAGAACTGAAGGGATAAACTGCACAACAAATCAAGGGCTGCAAGACCAGCACTGGCCAAATCTACTGTGAGTACTGTTACCTTCGGAGAGCACTCAGTCAGGAGGATGCTAGTACTGGCTCAGACTTTAGTGCTAGATAATGAATGCTCCCACACACCTTCCTGGTCATCTATCCTTGCATAACGCTGGTGCTCTCAAAATCCAGCAGGACAATGGGAAAGGGAAGAGATGACTACTTTGCGAGGCCAGATCATTCTAATCAAAGCCAGACTGCAGTGGGGAATAAGTTGTTGAAAAACTAACCTTTACGAAAGTTAGAAGTCCATACTCACAAAATGCAAGAAACGTTCACAGACGTGTTTACTGCAACCATTTCAGAAACAAATTGACATTGTTTCAATGTTGCTCTTATGACCTTTCTTGGTGGAAAAATACAGAGAAAGTATTAAGTTTGAAGTCTATACTCTTTTTAGTGAAGAGCTTGAAAACACATTAGGCAGGCTTTAAAGCATCACGTGTCACAGCTGTTTTCCTGAAGAAATAGCTGTTGTGAAATAATGCACTTCAATGATTATCAAAGCTGCATTTCCCAAACACTACATGTTAAGTATAACATCTCACATCAAATGGAATTTGAAGCACAGCTCATATAACAAGCCACTTTACAAACATTAAAATACAGACAAGAATCTGCCAAATCTTTTCATCTACTACCATACCAGGTCCAACATTCACATCTTAACACGAATGTCTACAGACAAAACATATGCACATCAGTTGCTTATTGCTATTACATGAATACATTCTTCTCATAAGAAATATGCTCAGTGTGCAAGAAATTTGAAGGTGGGACCTTTAAGGAATGCATGGTCCTTTTCTTTAGCTGTAAGCCTGTACATATTCACTGTAGTACCAGATATGAAGAATAAAAATGCATCATCAACCACAGTCCGGTCAAGTAAAAAAATCTGGGTGATGAGCAAAAGTTCAGTAAACAATTACTAAAAATATGACATGCAAGAAAATGCAGTCACATTCTTGATAAGCCAGTGGCTACCTACACAAAAGACTGAAAAAACAAAGGCCTAAACAAACCTCACTATGAAAAAAATGATTCTGATGTTAATGGTAAGTGAGTAAAAGCAGACAGAAACATACCAGTCCAAGGAAAAGAAAAAAAAAGTCCATTTTCCACATCTTCTTGGGTGGCATTATGTGACTGAAGGCAAAAGAAAGATCGGACATGTTCCCCACAAGCTGGATATACTCCTGGAAGCCACCCTGATTGAGTTTCCATTTGTAAGGGTCTGTCCTGGTCCTGTCAGCTTGTCTGCCACAAAGTTTTGCTCGGACGGTACACAAGATGCCCGTAGAGTGAGACTGTGCAGAAAAGCTACACACAGCTAATCACATTAAATACCACACTAGATTACATCCTACCATCTACTACAAAATATTTGAAGACATCATTTCTCAAACAAAGGAAATCAAAAAAGATAAAACCTTGATAAGTACAATAAAATAAAAGCAAGCAAAGGAATTAAAGAAACTGCAGCTGTAGACAACTTTCCATCTTCAAAATGTGAAATGCTACACTATCTTGTGTAATGTGCAAAGGATAGGTAAAATGTGACCTTTTCTAAGGACCAGGAAGCAGATGGCATTCTTCAGTAGCAGTGCTGATGTAGATGAAAGTTGAGTCTCTTTATAACAGAGAAGACAGACGAAAACAAATAAGCATACATGAGGTGTTGACACTTATAAAAGCTATCATCACCCTCAGTAATCTATGGTCCTCAGGACCATTACAAGTGTTTACAAACACCACAATGCGATACATAAACAGGGGGAACCCACTCATACCTACTGTGCAGACTAGCCATGGTAGCCTGAATAAATCACTAAAGATTACTGTCAGTCAATAATGCCAGTCATTACATTTACTCTTAAGAGAATGCATGCCCATATGCAACACACACTGTTCTTTAAGTTTTTTGGGTTGTTCTGGCACTTGCTGTTAATGAACTACTTCCTGTAGTTAAAGGTACAAGGTTTGAATATTTTCACCTTGATTTGCCTACTTAGTGATTTTAATGAAATCACTTAACTAGACAGTGCTCCTGGGGTCACGCCGATAAGGGAAGATTTGCCCATTGGGTTTACACACTTGACAAATACATAAAATAATACTGACTACTATCCCTTTCTTTCACTCATCTTTGGCTTTGCCCAGAATTTTTAAGTGAAGAACTTGGGAGGTAAATTGGTCTGATCTTTGTAAAATTCAACTTACTCACAAGTCTCTGATGTTTGGAGAGCTGGCTGTGTGGTAAAAAAAACAAAAGTTATGTACTCACCATGACGTTGTGTGTGTGGTGTCCATCTTCACCTTTATTCTTACCAGGTTGGGTTCGGATCGGATGCTCAGATCCATCTCAGCCTTTATTCACAAGTTCGAGGGCCTCTGCCAGCATGCACTAGAACCATCCCCAGATATTGTTTGCCTTAATATAAAGTCATTGTACAGCAACGGAAGCACTCAGAAGCTGGTGAAGGGACAGAGGTCAAGGTAATCCAATTTGAACAGACCTGGCTTTCTAGAAATAAAAGGGAAGGGGGAAGGAGGGTGGGATGTAAGAATGAAGGCAAAGATGGACAACACACATGGAACATTATGGTGCGTACATAACTTCTTTATGTGATGTTGTCCTATCTCGCCTTCATTCTTACCAGGTTGGGACAGCGTCCCTAGCACATTGAATCCTGGGTGGCTCATGGGAGAATATTTCTCAATCATGAATATAAAAGAGGTTCTATTCCTGGAGGCCAAATCAACTTTGCAATGAGTGATAAAGGTATGTGGTTTAGCCAGTGTTACTGCTGCACAAATGGTGTCAATTGGCAGTTTAGCCAGAAAGGCTGAAGAAGGTGCAATGGCTCTTGTAGAATGGGTCTTAACTTTTTTCGGAAGTTCTTTAATTTGAGATTTGTAAATAAAAGTTATGCAGTCTGATAGCCATTTGGAAAGTGTAACTTTAGAGACAGGGGATCCTTTCTTTAAATCTGAAAGAAACAAAACTGATCAGATTTTCAGAATTCTGCAGTCCTGTGTAGGTAAAAACATAACTGTCTATGTAGATCCAGCTGATGTAATATATTGTCTGCCTTGTTTACGTATTTTGGGAAGAAAACAGGTAATTCTACACTTTGGTTTAAGTTTGTTTCTGACACCACCTTAGGTAAAAAAGAGGGGTTTGTTCGCAAAGACACTGTCTCTACAGAAAAGGAAATAAGGGGCTTTAGGGACAATGCTTGCAACTCTGACACCCTTCTAGCAGACGTGAATACTATCAAAGTCAAAAATTTTAATTTGCAAGACAATGCTGGTTCAAAGGGAGAAAAAACTATGTGGGACAGAACGAAATTTACATACCATGGCACTGGAAGATCTCCGATAGGCAGTCTTAACAACATACTAACTTTGAGAAAGACTTTGCATAGTTTATGAGACATTATGTTGGAGCCAGAGTCTCCCAAATGAAAACTGGAGATCACTGCTAGCTGAACTCTAATAGTGGCTGCAGCTGCACAGTCGTTGAAAAGTTTTGCTAGGAAGTCCAAAATGAAAGTAATAGGAGCAGAAAAAGGCTCAACATGGCTATTGGTAGCCCATAGGTAGAATCTTTTCCATTTGCTTTTATAAATCTTCTTTGTTGATGCTTTATGGGAAGAGATAAGAATGTGTTTAACTTGAGAGTAGAGGGTTGGAAACCTGGCTATCGTTGGAATTGGAGCAGCCATGCTTGTCAGCTAGAGGGTCTGAAGGGATGGGTGGAGAGTCCCTGACGCACGAGTCAGAAGATCTGGAACTGGGTCCAGAATCCACAGCTTATCCCGAAGATGAAGCCACAGGAGAGGAACCAGATTTGGCGTGGCCAGTATGGAGCGATGAGTATCAAGTCCCTTCCCAAACAAACTGGCTTTCTGAAGGACTTTGGGAATTAGTCGAAATGGGGAAAAAGTGTAAAGGAGCCCCGGCGGCCAATCGTGAACAAGTGCATTCCTTGGTGACTCCCCCGGAGGGAGGATGAGGGCAAAGAAGCTGCTGCATTTGGCATTCACAGTTGTCGCAATAAGGTCACAGTAAGGCTGGCCTAATTTTCGGAAAACTTTTTCCTGCTACTTCCTGCTTCAGAGACCACTCATAAGGCATCAGAAATGCTTTGCTGAGTGTCAGCTATTACACTGGATTTCCCCGGAATGTGAGTTACTATCTGAAAACGTTGGAAAGAGGTAGCCCATTGCCATACTCTCAGGGACTCTCGACAAAGGGGCTAAATTTTGGTTCCTAGTTTGTTTATATACCATACAACTGACATGTTGTCTGTCTGGCTTGCAATGGTTCCCAGAGGAAGAGTGTCCTGGAGTGCTTGCAACGCTAAAAGCATCACTCTCATCTCTAGGACACTGATGTGCAAGTGGGCCTCATGATCCTGCCAGGTGCCTTATACTGTCTTCCCAGATAATGTCCCCCCACCCTGAGAGGCATCCGTGGTCCCATAGCCACAGGTTGGGGGGAAACAAACAGTCAACTTAGAGTCACATGAGAGGAGTATAGCCACCAAAGAGCCTTCTTGCAAGTTTCTGTTATGAATATTTTGTGAGATATCGGCAGTTCTTGCATTGACCACTGAGCAGATAGTAACCACTTAAGAATCCTCATATGCAGACATGCTAGGGGGACCAAAACTATCGCTGCTGTCATGATCCCTAGAGCTTTGAGGACCATCTTCACTTGGGCTTTCCTTTTTTAAATGATATCTCACCTAGTACCTCAGAGATTGTATCCTTTCTGGTGAAAGTCTCACCATCGATTGTGTTGAGTCTAATTCTGCCCCTATGAATACCACATGCTGAGAAGGCTCCAAGGAGGATTTTTCATAGTTTATGGTAATCCTTAGGTGGAAGCAGAGTTGCAAGGTTGTATTTCTGGCTTTGATGAGCTGATGCTTGGTCATGGCAGTTAAGAGCCAGTCATCTAAGTATGGAAACACTCAGAATCCTAGTCGTCTCAAGTGAGCTGCTACTACTGCCATACATTTGGTGAACACTCTGGGGGCTGTAGTGAGACCAAAGGGCAGAGCTCAAAACTGGTAGCGACTGGTTCCCAGCCAAAAGTGCAAGTATTTCTTGAATCACGCCAAAAGTGCAAGTGTCTCCTGGATCACCTGTCCATTTTTATGTGGTAGTACGCATCCTGGAGATCTGTACAGTACATCCAATTGCCTTTTCTCAAGAATGGAAGTATTGACTGCAGTGTCACCATCGGGAGCTTGCTCTTCTTTACTGATTTGTTTAGAATGTTGAGATCCAGAATTGGTCTACAGTCCCCCCTGTTTTCTTTGGAACTAAAAAGAATCTTGAGCAAGTTCTGAACTCTACTTGGTCTGCATGGACTTTTTGGATGACTCTTTTGTCTACCAACTTTTAAATTTCTAGAGCTGCCTATTCCTTCTGACTGGGTGGCATGTCCAGAACCTTTTTCATCTTTGGGGGAGAAGGAAGTACAGGATATCATAATCTCTGGGTCTTTGTACCCATCCGTCTTATTTGTCACAAGGTGTCTGGGTACAAGGATAAGAGACCCCCAACTGCCTCCAGAGCTGGAGAGTCAGGCCTCCTTTCAGGAGCGCTGAAAGGGCCTACCAAAGAATGATTCTCTGTCACCCAAATTTGATGGACCCCCTCTGCCCAGAGGTTGACGTCTTCCATTATTTACTTCCCCCTCTGCCTCTGAGGGAAGTTTCACCACGTGTCCTGAAAAAGATATCAGATTTTCAGAACCACATCTTACCACTCTCTCTCTGACCTTTGGGATACGGTCTAGTAGGCATAGAAAAATTGACTCTTATGGCAGACAGCCTTTCCTTCCTGTTCACACCTGGTCAGTGTGTCCTTTACCTTAAGCCCAAACAAAGATGAGCTGTCAAATGGGGCATTTACAAAGGAAAACAAAGGGTTCCACTAAGTCACACAAGCCCATCCAAGAAGGTCTCTTTAGGGAAATTCCAGAACCCGCTGCTCTACTTGCTTTATCAGCTGCATAGGATACAAGCCTCATGGATGCATTAACTACTGAATTTAAGGTAGTGAGCTGAGACGACAGTTTGTCAGCAGCCCCTTTGGCTACTGAACCTTGGAGGCCATCTCCTAGCTCTTTCAGGAGATCCCCTTGCAGTCTGGTGAAATGGATAAGATAGTTCAGAGAGCTAAGAGAAAAAGCTGCTTGAGAAAATATGCGCTTTCCAAACTTGTCCACAGTGCTGGACTCCTTGATCAGGGATGGACAGAAAAAGATGTCTCCGGGAGTTCCTTCTTAGTGGCTGCCACCACAACCTTAGCATCAACTGGGTGTCAAAGTTTTGTCAGGGGGAACTGTGATAAACTTGTTTGGCCTTCTAGGAATAGGTTCCATGGAATCTGGGGACTCCCACACCTTTCAAGAAACCAGGCCCAGAAGCTCAACACCCAAGAGGTGGAAGGGTGAGACCCAAGGGCCTTCAGGTATACAGAATCCTCCGAAGGGTTAGAGGACTTCCAGCCACCTAAATATTTCTATGTGTCTCCAAAGCAGACCTCATCAGGAGGCGACCGTGGGGACCCTTATGCATCATCGAGGTCCATGTCAGAATTGAAAGACTCCTCCTCTGGGGAGTTTAAGTGCTTCCTCTTGCACGGTCAGATCCGACAGCTGTCTGATCCAACTCCCCGCTCCAGACCCGAGAGTGACAGCTCCTAAACTCCTCCAGCTCTGATGGAGCTAAGGGCATCCGAGACCTGGTCGAATCTGTGGAACTCGTGGTGGGTCTCTGATCTGACAGTTCCACTAATACAAACTCCGGATTTTCTGACTACAAAACCAGAGGTTGGATCGGAGGAGGACATGGAGTAGAAGAGGTGGATGTCATAGGATCTGAAGTCCTGGGGGACAGATCCAACAGTAATCTGACCAGCACCAGTGTCCGTTATAGTCTCTGTACCACCCTATCAACATAGTCAGCAGAAAGACTCCTAGAAGACCGGGTCGAGAACTTTGTCTTTTGAAAAATGGGAGATCTCAAAATAGGGGATATTGGCTCGAAATATGAACTAAGGAGCCAGTCCCCAAACTCCACTGGCACAGAGCAAGAAGGAGTCAAAGCAGACGGGGCTTTGTCTGATGCAGTAACCCTCAGATCCGGAGAGGACAATTTGGATATTTTATATGCCGGATCCAAAGTAGTAGACTGAGAAGGTCTTTTTTCAGATTTTTCTGATTTAGCTGAAGTAGACTTATCCGATTTAGGTGAACCTGTAACTTCTTCCAATGCCTCTGAAAAAAAGGGTTTTAAGAAGACCTTTTAGGATCAACTTATTCTTCCTCTCCAGGAGGGCTCTATGATTAAATGAATGACAGATGGAGCACGACTCCTGGAAATGGCCGGCCCCAAGACAATAAACACAAAGGGTGATTTATCACTAAGGGGCAACTTTTACGCTACACTTTTTACATTTTTAAAGGCCATTGGCCTAGATTCTTTGCCTGACATTTTAAAGGTCAAGAACAGCAACAGAAACTACAACACAAATTATTCTTCTTTCTCCTTTATAGGCTGGACCCTCGGACTTAAATGGGTTGAGCTACTGAAAACACCACACATGGGAAAAAAAACCAAGACTAAGACCTCTACCTTAAATGGGCCTTAACACAGAACACACAGGGAAGAAAGACCAAGTCCTCTAAATTAAACAGACCCTGCTACAATTCTCTAAGTTAAAGGAACTGTAACAATACCACAATACTGCACTAAAGGACAAATTGAAGAATAAATAGCAAGAACACTGGGATTAAAGTCCTCTAACTAAAAATGGGCTGTTTAATAGTTTTCTAATTTAAAACAAACTATTGCAGAAAGAGCAACGACAAAATCAAACACCGGGAAGGGCATATAAGGCCTAGCAGGTAAACAATGGCCAAAGTCAGAAAAACAGCTTGATTACAAAATTATCCAGTTACGAGAAGACACACAGCTATAAAAGCTAAAATATCTAATTATACCAACAAAAAAACACAAGAGTTACAGCAAAAGGTAATCAAAAGGATTATACTTAGCCAGTGCTAGCAGATGAACGCTTGATCTGTTTAGTGGCAAATGAGCTCTGGGGATGGATCTAGTGCATGCTGGTAAAGGGATTTTAGCCACGACCTGGCAGAGGGCCTCGAGCTTGTAAATAAAGGCAGAGACTGATCCAAACCCAACCTGGTAAGAATGGAGGTGAGATAGGACAACATCACATCAAATATTACAACTGCTACACAACTTTACAAACAGTGTAAAAGCCATAGACCCAAAGCCTCAGACTGATGAAGAGGCTCCCAATGCTAGATTGAAAGAGCCTGTAAATAGGTCCTGGTGATGGGAATATGAAGACTGGTGTCCTTGAGGTCTAGAGAGACCCGAAAAACCTGTGGAATTAAGAGTGGAAGTAGAGCCTGGAGAGAAAGCATCTGAAAGGAAGGAATCTTTTAAAAGAAAAGCTCTAGAACCGGCCTCTAGGATCTCTTTTTTTCTATGAACCAGAAAAGCACTGGAGGAAAACCCTGTTCCTCTTTGGAATACTGGAGCAAGATGAATGGAGTCCTAATCCAGTAAATCCTGCAGAACAAGAAAAATTAGTCAGTTGGTTTGAGGAAAACGCGAGAAGGGGTTAAGAAATTTATATACCATAAAATAAACATGATAGACTAAACAGACCAGTTGGCATAATGGTTAAGGTCTTCACCTCCCAAGGCTCAATCCTGACCTCTGACTGATGCCTGTTTGAAGTATGCATGTTCTCCCTGTGTCTCTCTTCCTCCCACCTCCAAAAACATGCAGTGTGTTTCTATCTCAAACTCGCCAATGAATGGGCAGCAGCACACACTTTTCATGGTGATCATATACTGGGAAGATTGTAGAGACAACTGCTTTGGACATCTACTGTGGTGCACAAAATCCTCAAGATAGAAGAACAGAGATCACAAACTGCATGTAGTGGCATGGCTAGCCACTTGACAGTGTAAAATATGGCTCTAGGTGATTCTATCATATTGACTAATGTCACCAAAACAGGCAAGGGTAGCTACCTGTGTAAGTGGGTTGAGGACATGGCTTACTCCAACTTGCACCAGGGACCAATGCTAATAGTGGGAGGGGTGTGTGCCCACCATAAAGCCCAGCAGTGCAGGGTCAATCTACCGGCAGTCCAGCTTGGGTTACCAAGGCTAGCTCTTGGCTTGGGATCCAGACTCTACTACTCAGGAGGGGAGACAGACTAGAAATGATGTAGGAATCGTGGTAAGAGGGGATTCAAAAGGCAGTGAGAGATCAGTAGTAATGACACTCATGGCAATCAGACTCCAGTGTAATGGTAGGGCAGTATTCATAATCTCAGCCTATGTCCCCACAGGGTTGTGATAGTGAAGAAAAAAGTGTGTACAGAGAACCTACTAGATAAAAGTAGGACAACAGGAATTGGTGGTTTTAATGGGTAACCTGAATGCACATATCAGGACAGACAGAAAGTACAGTTGTGTACACTTACTATAAATGTAGATGTTAGAGTGTATTCACTGTTGCAGTCATTACATGTGGGTTATATCTGCTTGCAGGTAGCCCTCAGCCGGCCTGATTATCAAAGTCCTTGGTCCTGCGTCAGTTGCTGTCTCTTCTTCCATGAAGTGAGGTAGTCAAGGGTATAAAGCATGTAGCCGATGCCATTACATCAGTTTTTCTTGCTCCAAATGTCAGGTGCCCCCATAATGGGAAGCAATTAAATACAAGGTTACACCTCCAACTATAAGCAAATACACCAGAAAGCTTAAATACAATAAACAAGAAGAGAGGTATAGCAAATAGAAGTCAGGGGGCTGCAGGGAGGGTAACCAGGACTGCAACAGTGAATACACTCGAACATCTACATTTATGGTAAGTGCACACAGCTGTACTATGTTCTTCGTGTTTCATTGTAGCAGTCATTACATTTGGGTAGATTCCCAAAGCTAAGGAAGGGAGGAGGAAATTAGAGAGCATTAGGGCCAGCTGTTAGGCCCTGCAAGACAGCAGTGGCAAAACCAGCTCTGGATTTTGAGAAAAATGCAAGTGGTAATGCTTGGAGAAGGTATGAACAGAACTCCAGGTAGCAGCTTCTAGGATGTCCCTGGTAGGAACAGCTCTGAGAAAGGTTGCTGAAGTAGATGCAGCCCTGGTGGAATGTGATCTTATCACCTGTGGGGTAGGTTTCCCATGGTGCTTATAGCAGAAATGAATGTAATGGCCTATCCATTTAGAAATGGTTTGCTTTGAAATGGCCTTCCCCTCTGCCCCTGCAGCAAAGGCAACTAGCAGCTGTTCAGTTTTCCCGAGAGGCTTAGTCCTGTCCAAATAAAATCTAAGTAGTCTGTGCACGTCCAAAGTGTGCAGTATTCATTCTCCTTTGTTCTGTGGATTAGAAAAGAAGGTTGGCAAATGGGCAAATGAATGGAATGATTAAGGGCCACACTGGATACCACATTGGGCATAAAGGAAGGATTGGTCCCGAGGGACACCCTGTCTCTGCATGGAAGATGATGAAAAGCTCAACTGCTATGAGGGCCTATAATTCAGACACTCTTCTTGCTGAAGTGATGGCTAGAAGGAAAGCTGTTTTCCAAGAAAGTAATTTCAACTCTGCAGTTGCAGCTGGCTCAAAGGGAGGTAGAGAGAGCTTTTCCAATACAAAGTTAAGGTCCCAGGCTGGAGTAGGGGCTCTCCTAGGTGGTCTTAAATTGTTGGCCCATCTGAGGAATTGCTTCAGCAGGGGGTAAGAGAAGAGGGGTGGCCCCGTATTACAATGTGCTGAAATGGCAGAGGCATGAATTTTAATAGAAGAGAAGGAAAGGCCCTTGTGAAGCATCTCTGTTAATACTGAAGAATATGCGGTACTCTGGGCACTGTTGTGCCCATCCCCAGAGTTTGGCTCCAGGAACAGAATCTTTTCCACTTTTCAGCATAGGATTTTCTAGTACTAGGCCTCCTTGCCTCCAGAATGACATCCAGCACTTGCTTACTGAGGGATGATAATGGACAGCTCAGGTAATTAGCCAGGCTGCAAGGTTCAGGGTTTGAAGCTGGGGGTGCAGAATCTGGCCCTCCTGCTGGGACAGCAGAGAAGGGGTCTGAGGCAGGTGCCATGGTTCCAGCAGTGACACACTGCGCAAGAGGGGGCACCAGTGTTGGTATGGCCAGTCTAGTGCAATGAGTACTGTCCTTGGTTTGTCCTGTTTGATCTTTAGTAGAACACTGGAGGGGAGAGGCAGAGGGGGAAAGGCATAAACTGAGAAGTTTTCCTACGTGAAGGACAGGGCATCCAAATTCTGCACAAGGACTCCCCACAGATAAGCTTGGAATTTATCCAATTTGTAGTTCTGAGGGGAGGCAAACAGGTCCATCTCTGGACTCCCCCATTTGTTTCTCAACATGTTGAATATCTTTGGTTCCAGTTTCCAGTCATGTGGGTCCATGAGATTTCTGCTTAGGTCGTCTGCCAGTGAATTTAGCTCGCCTGGCAGGAATTGAGCTTGTAGGTGCACTTGGTAGCTCAAGGCTGTGTTCCACAGATCCATGGCTAGTCTGCAGAGAGGGTATGAGTGCTTTCCCCCCTGCTTGTTTATGTACCACATAACAGTGGTGTTGTCTGTCTTTACCAATAATTGTCCTGAAAGAATGTGGTCCTTGAAGGCTGTCAGAGAATTCTGTACAGCTAACATTTCTTTTTGATTGATATGCAGGTGCATTTGACTCTGGTTCCATTTGTCCTGAATGCACTGCCCTGCCAAGTGAGCCCCCCATGCATAGTCTGATGCGTCTGTTAGGGTTTGGGCGGCAGGGAGTAGGGCGAATGGCAGTCCCTTGTTGTGGTAGCAGGCCTCTGCCCACCAAAGGAACTCTGTCTTTAAACAAGGGATGAGGAGAATCAATGATTCCAGGTCCAGAGAATGCAGACACCATCGGCTTTTTAGATACCATTGTAGTTTCCTCATATGCAGTCTTGCATATGGAATTAGTAGGATGCAAGAGGCCATGAACCCCAGAGCTTGCAGTATTTTCCTTGCAGCTAGCTGGTCTTTGTGGCCAGTAATTTGAAGTAGGCTGTCAGACAAACTTGTTTCTCTGGCGTGAGGTAGGCCATCTGGGAAGTTGTGTTCAAGCATGCTCCCAGGAATACAATTTGTTGGCAGGGTAATAGATGAGATTTCTTTTCGTTTATGGTTCACCCCAGTGAGGTTAGCAGTTTCTTTACAAATGCCAAATGATTTAATAGTATGTCCTGGCTTTCTGCCTGAATTAGACAATCTTCCAGGTATGGGTATATTTGAATATTTCTTTGCCGCAGAATGCAATGACTGGAGCTAGACATTTTGTGAATACCCTGGTTGCAGTAGATAAGCCAAAGGGCAGTGCAAAGAACTGAAAGTGCATGTAGCCTAATCTGAAGCGTAGGTATTTTCTGGAAGAATCCCTTATAGGGATGTGCAGGTAAGCTTCCTTTAAATCCAATGTTGCCAACCAGGCATTTTCCTAGCATGCGAAGCAGCTGATGAAGAGTTAGCATTCTGAATTTTGGAATTACCAAAAAGGTGTTTAGGATAGATATGTCCAGGATAGGATGCCAGTTGTCTTTTCTGGGTACCAGGAAAATTCTGGAGTAAAAATCTTGTCTCCATTCTTCTGCTGGGACAGGTTGAATTGTCCTGATACTTAGAGAGAGACCTGCTGTTGAGCCTCTGCCCACTGATTTGGGGGTAGGTCTGGCCAACCTTTTCGGGTCGCGTAAGGTGTGGAAGTGGAATCTGTATCCTTGGGAAACTATATTTAAAACCCATTTGTCTTGGGTAATGAGTTCCCTGTGTTTTGCATGCAGGGCGATCTTTTGCCCTAAAGGTGCAGTCACAGTTGAGCAAGGCTTGGAAGGTTTAAGGTTAAGTCATTGTGACGGTTTACCATAGGGGGGTGTCTTACTACTTCCAGCTTTGGAAGTGAGAGCCCCCACTGCTTAGGCCTGTGAGTACCTTGAGACTGTAGCCTAGGTGGTCTGCTGTTCCTGGATTTGGACTGAGAAGGCCTGGAAGAGACAGGAAAGGACCAATTCTTAAAAGGCCAATGCCTACTAAATCTGGGAGGCTGTACTTGCAGGAAATCTTTAACAGTTTGCATACATTTAGCTTTTTCCTCCATCTTTTTAAGTACTTCTGCTTTGCTGCCAAACAGGCGGTCTTGGTTTAAGGGAGCATCCCAGTAATTTGGCTTTAACATAAAAGTTTGCTCCTTAAGCATGCCTTCTAAGAACAGACCCAGTCACAGCAGCCCTACAAAATGCCTCTAAGGAGTCAAAACCACATTGCAAAGTATGTTTCCCAACTTGTTCAGTACAATGCATTAAATCCTGCAATTCTTTATTTTCAACACAGTCAGGAATCAACATCAATTTCTGTTTAAGTAATCCAATAATATGCTGCTGGCACTTTAACATATGAAACTGGCAGTTTAAGGCCCTAATGGCCAAAGTAGAAGAAGTGTATACCTTCTTACCCAATCTGTCCAGTGCCCTGGAATCTCTATCAGAGGGAGTAGGGTTTTTGGCAGTAGCAGCCTTAATGCCTTTGGGTCCCTGTGAAATGGTCTCTGGCTTTCCCAGCAGAATGCTCCCTAAGAGTGTGCAAAGTTTCACCAAAAGAGAAATCTTCTGGAGGGGAAGCAGAGGGAATGGAGTTCTCTGCATCAGAATCCTCATAATCGGTAGTCGGATGGCTTACCGAAGCCATATCTGGATAATTAAACAGAGTACCAAAACAGTTAGATGCGAAAATGAACTGACGACGAATAGTACGAGGATTGAATAAGGCACAAAACCAACAGCGAGAGACATCATGGTCTGGGCCTAAGCAAGGAATGCAGTACGAATGAAAATCTTTGAGGTATTTGCTTTCCACAAGTAATACAATTGTTAACTTTTACGAACATCGGTTTAGAACAAGAAAAAGGATCCTCAACGGGGTACTTAGCTTTTTTGAAGACTTTGGTTCTGAAACTCTAAAACGAAAATTTCAGGAGTCAGTCGACCGGCACTAGCAAACTGCTTCTACTTCGCGCACCGCACGGCACAAAAGACTGATATAATGGCATCTGCTGCATGCTTTATACCCCCTGACTACCTGACATCATGGAGGAAGAGACAGCAATCGATGCAGGACCCAAGACTTTGATAATCAGGCCGGGTGAGGGCTACCTGCAAGCAGATAACCCAAATGTAATGACTGCAACAGTGAAACACGAAGAACATCAGGATATGATGACTGGGTCCACATGGATGGAGCAACAGGAATAAAGGAGGAGAAGCCATTCTAGACTTGTGTCTGGCAAATGGCTTGATAGTTTCTCTTTCTACCATTTGTTGGCTACTATCAACATCACAGACTGACGAACATGCAACTCAGGTAGACTTCCTCCTAGTAAGAAAAGGCCAATGGGGTAGAAGCAATGTCATCCCCAGTGAAACAGTCAGCCACTCCCACTGGGAAGGATAACACTAAGGAAAATGAAGTCATAGACAGCAGCAGGCTCAGAGGAGGTCACAGCAGATATGATTAAAATGCTGGATGAGATAGGAGAGAAATGGCTCCTGGGGGTATGCACAGCAGTTTGGAGAGAAAGGCATACCCCAGATGACTGGAGAATAAGCATACTCATGCCAGTGTACAAGAACAGGGGCATCTGCAACTGTGGGCAGTACAGAGGCATCAAACTTGTACCACACTGCATGAAAGTTCTGGAGACAGTGATTGATAAATGGACTATACAGTGTAATAGAGAGTAAGATGGGAAATGAGCAATTTGGATTAAGATCAGGATGCAGCACAACTATCCCAGTGAGACAGACTGGGCATTCCTAGACTTGGAGGAAGCATATGACAAGGTTCCAAGAAAGCTGATTTGGGCAGTACTGCAGTGGTTCAAGGTCCCAGGAACATTGGTGGAATTAGTGCAGGTTATGTCTCTCCCTCACAAGCCAGTATATCAACACAACCACACCACAACCACCATCCACACCTACACAACACACCCACATATGTCGAAGTCCTCAACAAAAACGTACCTAAACAAGAGAGAACGCAGAGGCAAAAAATACACGAACTCCACAGCCCACCACACCACACACAGCCCACACCCGTATGTCTCACAGCCACTAAGGCCTAACCATAAACACAGTAATCCTAAGAGACTCCACTGTGAGACACACAGATGTGCCCCTCACCAGGCTGGATAAGGAGAAAGTCATGGTTAGTTGCTTCTCAGGTGCTAGAATCTGCCATATCACACATGCATGCAAGTCTCTCAACAACAGATACTGCTATCCATGTTGGCGTGAATGACTTCAGACGTACCTCCCTGGACTATATGAAGAGAGGGATTCACTTTATAATCTTGAAATACTGAAATCTCGAATTTCAGTATCTCAAGACTATAAAGCCGAAAATTCAAAATATCGAAACCCCAAAAGCACGAAATTCAAAATTGCGACTTAAATACACCGTCCACCAAACAAACACACATACACCTGCCTCCTTACACTACAACAAAGAAAACACACACAAACACAACACAAATACACAAACTTACCCTACATATAATAAGCAGGGGGGCAAGCCCCCTTGCAACCCATGTGGGGGGCTGCTCCCCCCAGACCCCCACTACTTATATATACCAACTCTGAGGTCACACTAAAAAGACAGACACTAAACCCACCACTACACGCACTACATTCCCCTCACACAAACACACATCACATACATACAAACACCACCATTCTCAACACTTGGAGAGACACACACAGAGACACACACACAGACACACACACAGACACACACACAGACACACACACAGACACACACACAGACACACACACAGACACACACACACACACACACACACACACACACACACAGACACACACACACACACACACACACACACACACACACAGACAGACACACACACACACACACTCTCTTACCTACATACTGTAACCTACACCTACAACTTCCCAACAGACTAACGTACTCTAAAATCTCTACCCAAACCCCTTAAAATATAAACACTTACCTGAATCTCCAGCTATTCATTAACACAGTGCACCACCACAACCGCTGATTCGACATTTCCAGATTCAGTTATGTAGGCTTTCGTGCAACTGGGCTTTCGATATTTTAGTCTCGAGATACTGAAATTCGAGATTTCAGTATTTTGAGATAATAAAGTGCACCCAAAGAGAGACATGATTGAGTTCACTGAATACGTCTCCCAGGCAGGTATTTCCCTTGCCTTGAGCAGCATTCTACCATCACCCAGAATAACACCTCAACACAAACAGAAAATGATCAACTAAATTGTCTTAGTTTCTGGTGTCATTCCAAGGGGATCCAGTACCTGACAGTCTGGGAAGACATGATCGACAGATCACAATGCTTTGCCAGAGAAGGCCGGCATCTGTCTCCCTTGGGCTTCAGGTTTCTGGCAAAGGCTCTTGCCACCCCCATAGTGCCTTTTTTTAGGCAATGCCATGAGGTCAAAACTACCAACATGAGAATTTCATCAAAATGCAAATTAAAGGTCATGCTGCTAAACACTAAGAATGTCTAAACATGAAACTGCACTCAATGCAAGCATTCTTAACCCTGCAAGATGTTGACATTTGTGCAGTCACGTAAACCTGGTTTAAAGCTGCGGAGAGCACCCCAGCCATACAAGGTTACTCACCCTATCATACATTCAGACCCCAAACCGTGGGCAGCAAAGCAAAAGGAGGTGGAGTTTCAATATATATTTATTTACTTACTGACTTTTGTTGACCAGGAAAATCCAGTGCGTCAGTAACCCATTTTCAGTGGAGACCCAGGGAGAAAAGCTCTACAAGTAATACAGAATATATAAACTTAAAAAGATTGATAAACAATGTGTAAACTTAAGATGGCTAACCTTAACAAAATTGATAATTGAGCACATATATAATCAGAGATATGTAAATATAGTACAGTGCATGAGTACAGTATTAAGTCTTGGCATTGAAAACTACAAGGCAGAAGTTACAAATATAAATACAGTTATGCAGCAGTATCAGTTTTAGTGTGAATTAGGGAAAAATTGCAGAACTGTAAAAAAAAAAAAAAAAGACAAACATTTAAAACGTGGTATTTGTCATTTGAAATACATAAGTAATTAGGGATGGCTGTATGGTGGCCTGATTCATTTGCAGGGGTAAGAGAGGTTATTTAGGTAATATGTTTTTAATGCTGATTTAAAGGTCTTTATACAGTCAATTTGAGATACGTGGGAGGGTAAGGAATTCCAAAGTTTAGCAATGCTATGGGAGAATAAGAAGTTATGTACCTACCATAACGTTCCATGTTAGTTGTCTTCATCTCGCCTTCTTTCTTGTTGGATGGGTTCGGAGCCGATCCTTTTTCTAAAGCTCGAGAGCTATTTACCGGCTCGAGGCCTCCCTTTATCCCACAATGCTAGGCGTCAGATATCCAGATCTCGTTTGGAAAGCTAACACCATGGAAAAAAAACACACGAGTTCCCACCAAAGGTTTACCTACAGTGCTACAAACAGAGGAGGACGTAACCTAAAAACAAGGTCAACCGTAGGAAGAAGGCCTCAAAAGGGATTCTTCTCGGCCCTAACCACGCTAGGGGGATGGAGGGTGGGACGCAAGAAAGGCGGCGAGATGAAGACAACTAACATGGAACGTTATTGGTAGGTACATAACTTCTTAATGTTAAGTTGTCTCTCTCGCCTTCATTCTTGCTGGATGGGACAGTGTCCCTAGCACCTTAGCCCTGGGTGGCTCATCGAAACAGACTCTTAAGCACAGTGGGACCAAAATCAGCTCGACTCCTGGAGGCCATATCCAACTTGTAATGCAAAATGAAGGTATGAGGACTGGCTCATGTTGCTGCAGCACAAATAGATTCCATTGGAAGTCTAGCCTGAAAAGCTACTGATGTAGCCAATGCTCTGGTGGAATGAGCTTTTGGTTTTGAAGGAAGTTCTTTGTGTCTCAGTTGGTAGATCAAGGTAATAATAGAGGCCATCCACCTGGACAAGGTTACCTTCGAAACTGGCAGACCCTGCTTCCCCGCAGCATAGGACAGGAAAAGTTGATCTGATTTTCTTGACCGTTTGGTCCTATCCAAATAAAAACGTAACTGCCTGTGAACGTCCAAATAGTGTAACCTTTGTTCAGCTCTGTTTGAATAATTAGGAAGAAAGACAGGAAGATCAATAGCCTGATTGAGATTTGTCTCTGAGGGTATTTTGGGCAAAAAGGAAGGATTAGTCCTGAGTGAAACTCTATCTTTGTGAAAAATAAGATATGGAGGGCGAACACAAAGGCCTTGAAGTTCCGATACTCTTCTGGCTGAGGTGATAGCTACTAAGAAGAGAGTCTTCCAGGAGAGTAACTTTAAGGAACAAGATGCTGCAGGTTCAACAGGAGGGAGAATCAATGAAGTTAATATCAAGTTCAAATCCCACGGAGGGGGGGGGGATCTTTAACTGGGGGTCTAAGTAACATAGTCCCTTTAAGAAAAGCCTTACAAAGTTTGTGGGACATGATACTGGACTCCGATAGGCTAACGTGAAAATTTGTGATTGCAGCCAATTGGACCCTAATGGTGGCAGCTGAGGAACCTGCTCGAAAAAGTTCTGCCAAAAAATCTAAAACATTATGGACAGGGGCTGTAAAGGGATTTATCTTCCTAGCCTCTTCCCAGAAAGAAAAACATTTCCACTTACTAGCATACGTCTTTCTAGTAGAAGGTTTATTTTGCACACTGGCTGAGAAACATGTGGAAGCCTGGCTAAGGTTGGAAGTGGAGCAACCAAGCTGCAAGGTTGAGAGAGTGAAGGGATTGGTGCAGCCTACCCGACTGATGGATGAAGAGGTCTGGCACTGGGTCCAGATTCCAGGGCTGCTCCAGCAGGTGACTATGCAAGAATGGGAACCAAATTTGTTGAGGCCAGTAAGGGGCAATGAGGATCATCCTGGATCCCAAAGCGGTCGCTTTCTGAATCAGTTTTGGAATTGAGGGAAAAGGAGGGAATGCACAGAGCAGACCCCGGGGCCAATCGTGAACTAGAGCATCTCTGGGGGAATGGCCTGGGAGGGGGAAGAGTGAAGAAGTCGCTGCACTTGCTGTTGAGAGGGGTTGCAAAAAGGTTGCAGCAAGGTTGACCCCCATCTGCGGAAAATTTTGTCCGCTACTGATTGAGAGACCACTCGTGAGGCATAAGGATAGCTCTGCTTAGCCTGTCCGCTATGATGTTGGACTTCCCGGGGATGTGTGTTGCTATCAGAAACTGTTGATAGGAGATTGCCCACTGCCAGAGTCTGAGTGCTGCTCGACATAAGGGGTAGGACCTGGTTCCGCCCTGCTTGTTGATGTACCACACTACCGACATATTGTCCATCTGAACTGCAATAGTCCCGGTAGGTAGAGAGTCCTGAAAAGCTTGCAACGCAAAGTACCGCTGTCATCTCCAAGACGTTTATGTGCAGATGGTACTCTAGGGGGTGCCAAGTGCCCTGGACAGTCCTGCCCTGAAAATGCCCCCCACCCGATCAGGGAGGCATCCATTGTCACCGTGGCAACCGGAGGAGGAAGTACAAATGGTCTGCCCTGAAAAACTTGAGGGGAGACCATCCACCAAGAAAGGTGGTCTTTGCATGATTAGGTGATTATTATGTTATGAGACATCAGAAGCTGTTGAAACGACCATTGGGTAAAAAGCATCCACTGAAGAATCCGCATGTGAAAACGAGCTAGGGGAAGTAATGTGATTGCTGCTGCCATGAGACCCAAGGTTTTCAGTACAAATCTGGCCTGGATTCTCTTGCATTGTAGTAACGTTTGAACATGTCGGCGAATGTCTAATACTCTTTCTAATGGAAGTTTTGCCGACAGTTCTTTTGTGTTTAACATGGCACCTATAAAGGTTATAGATTGACAAGGCGACAACGCAGACTTTTCGAAGTTTATGGAGATACCTAGCTCTGAGCAAGTTTGGATGGTATAATCCCTGGCTCGGATTAGCTGATGCCTGGTGGAAGCAGTTAGGAGCCAGTCGTCTAGATATGGAAACACCTGGAATCCTCGCCGTCTCAGGTGAGCCGTGACCACTGCCATGCATTTGGTGAACACCCTGGGGGCTGAGGTGAGGCCAAAGGGCAGGGCTCTGAATTGATGGTGACTGGCTCCCAGCCGGAAGCGCAGAAACCTCCTGGAGCGTCTGTTCATTCTGATATGGTAGTACGCATCCTGTAGGACTATGGAGCACATCCAAATGTCCGAACCCAAAAAGGGTAGAATGGACTGAAGCGTGACCATCCGGAACTTCGTTCTTTGAACAGATTTGTTCAACCTGCTGAGATCCAAAATGGGTCTCCAGTCCCCAGTTTTCTTTGGTACCAAAAAGAACTTGGAGTAAATCCCGAATCCTTGCTGGTCTGCTGGGACTGGCTGGATGGCTCTTTTTTCTAGCAGTTTTGAAATTTCTAGTACTGCTTGTTCCCTTAGACCGGGTGGAACATCTGGAAGGGACCAGTTTGTTTGCATGGGGGTGTGGACAAAGGGAATTGTGTAACCCTCGGATATGATAGACCGTACCCATTTGTCTTGTGTGAGGAGTCGCCAGGCTTCTGGGTACGGTGACAATCTTACCCAGACTGCCTCCGAGAATGGACAGTCGGGCAGCCCCTCAAGGGTGATGAAAGGGTTTGTCAGAAAAAGATTCCCTGCTACCCTGATTTTGCGGACCCCCTCTGCCCCTCGGGTGGTGTCTGTTGTTGTTCCCTCCTCTGCTCCTGGAGGGAAACTCGCCACGTGTCAGACACGACTCCTTGGGGTTTGCGAAACCACATTTTCCCACTCTTCTGACCTTTAGGGTATGGTCCAGGAGTAGAAAAAGACTCCCACGGCAGACAGAGTCTTGCCTTCCTGCTCACACCTGGCAAGGGTATCCTTCACCTGTGGTCCGAACAAAGCCGAACCATCGAAGGGGGTATTGGTGAAGGATGCCTTAAAGGGGTCAGCAAAGTTACATAACTGCATCCAGGCATGTCTTCTCAAAGCCACGCCTGTGCCTGAGGCTCTACTCGCCTCATCGGCTGCATAAGAAATGAGCCGCATGGAGGAGTTGACTATAGAATTAAGGGTCGCCAGCTGAGAGTTGATCTTTTCCTGAGACCCCGCAGCAGATGGATCCTGAAGGGTATCACCCAGTTCCTTAAGGAGATCTCTCTGAAGGCGGGTGAAATGGCACAGATAGTTCAGCGACCGCATGGAAAAGGTCGCTGAAGAGAACATCCGCTTCCCGTACCTGTCCGTTGTCCTAGACTCTTTATTAGGTGGATGGACGGGCACTGAAGGGTCAGCCAACTCCTTCTTAGTGGCTGCTGCAACCACCATGGCATCAACAGGGGCACCCTTTGTAAGAAACTGTTTGTCGGACGGGGCTGTAATGAATTTTGTGGGCCTGCGGGGAGTTGGTTCCACTGTGTCCGGGGCCATCCACGCCTTCCGAGCCACTAATTCCATGAGCGGGTCGAAAGGCGGAGACATCCAGGAGGTGGAAGGGTGAGAAACAAACGTGTCCAGATACATAGACTCATCCTCGGAAGGGTTGAGGGTGGTCCAGTTCCCCCTCTGCTTAAGGATCTCAAAGATGTCTGAAAAGGAGACATCCTCAGAGAGGGACCTTGGGGACCCTTCCGAATCCTCCAAGTCGGTGTCAGAGGTGACTGACTCGGGGGAGTCAACATGCTTCCTCTTACATTTTCTCTTCTGAGGGGGCTCCTCTGAGAGATCAGGGGAGGCCTCGGAAGAGGAAGATACACCCAATGGGGTTACCTGGAGCACTTGTTCTCCACGCTTGGGGTCAGGAGGGTGGACAGAGACCGACGCAGGCACCATGGGGGGAGGAGCCGAAGGGGTCGATCGCGGAGCCAACACTGGAGTCAGCACGCTCCTCATGATCTCAAAGGCGTCCCTATCAGGCAGAGAAGAGGGTCCCCGCTCCGAAGAGACGTGAACCCCTCCCGGCACCGAGAGGGATAGCTCCGAGGCCAATGTCGGGGCAGAGCTCACCTGCGCTGAGGCCCCGATAGGGAGAACGGGGTTGGACAAGGGTCTGATGCCACTCGCCCCCTCGGAGCCGACGAGGGAGTCTCGGCACCCGGATCCCTCCAAGGACGGAACCAATGAAGAGGTCGGAGTTGACGAAAGAGCCGAAGGGTGGGGCATCATCACAGACGTTCAGACGATTCGAGCCCCAACAAGCTCAGTCTCCGAACACGGTAGTAGAGTCGGAGGAGGAACTGTTGAAGAAACAGGGATAGCCACAGTCTGTTGAGAAGGGCTAGTCAACATTTTGGCCAATGCCTGCGACTTACGGAGCCTACTGACCCACCCTCTCTAAGTCATGGTCAGATAGCCTGGAGGACCGAGAGGAGTAGGATCTATGGCCCCACTCAGATTGTAGTAATGGGGACCTGGGAGCCAAGCAAACTGATTCTAAGGAGGGGGATCTTGAACGCTTTTGGCTCAGAGAAGGCTCCAATAGCAAAAGTCGGAGCCGACTGAGGTCTCGAAGTGTCGGTTCCAGCTGGAACCATCGAGGAGGCAGAAGCTCCGCTCGGCGTCGGCTTCGAACAGGGAGCCGCCGATTTGGCGGGCTTTAAGGATTTACCCGAAGGCTTAGCTGGGGATCCTTCAGGCTTTAACAAGCCTCTCAAAATGAGTTTATTCCTACGCTCCTGCAGGACTCTCCGAACAATAAACACAAGAAGTGTGACTGTCTGTCAGAGACATCTTCTGACAGCACGAGTCACACTTCTTGAAACCTGAAACCTTGGTATCTTTAGACATGATAGGAGAGATACCAAGGGAAGTTAAACTAGTGCTTAAAGCACTAAACACAGATACACACGCACTAGAGCTAACAATACAATACCTCTATAACTATAACAGTTATAAATAACAAAAAACTTAACACAATATATATATATATAAATAAATAAAACAATACTATAAAGAGACAGGCCTAACCACTACCCCAAAAGGGGGGGGGGGGGAGAAAACTCAAACAGAAAAAAGGAGATCCTAAGTGGGGTCTAAAGGGGGAACACAATCTAATAAAACTAATATAGAAGAAAATCTAAAAATAACAACAACTCTGACAGCGAATATAGCAGTAAAAGAATTATACGACCTGGAGCCGGTAAAAAACGCAACCTTGTAGCTGAAGCAGCAAACGAGATCTGGGTATCCGAAGCCTAGCATTGTGGGATAAGGGGTGGCCTCGAGCCGGTAAATAGCTCTCGAGCTTTAGAAAAAGGCAGAGTCGGAGCAGAGGATCGGCTCCGAACCCATCCAGCAAGAATGAAGGCGAGATAGACAACTTATCAGACATTGTCCAGCTATTTTGCTGTGTATGGTTACTGTTAATAGCTGTCTGTTGGAGGATCTAAGTGTTTGTGTAGGAGTACGAGTTTGTAGGATTGAGTAGAGTGCTGGGCAGGTGTTAGGATTAAAAATTAGTATACTATATATATAATATCAGACATCACACCTCCAGGCTGGTCAAACACTGACGCACAGGCGACACTCCACATGCAGTTAAAAGTTGACAAGACCCCTATTCAAATCATACCTAGCTACAGACCCCCAACTTTCACTCAAGATGCCCACTCCACCTATCTGGACCTCTTTGAATCTATCAAGATTCAACCCTTTACCCGGATCCTGAGCGACTAACTATGCAACCATAGACTGAAGAACTACTCATGCCAAAACACAAATGCCCAGAGATTCCTTGATTCATCAATGCAAATGCCTTGGACCAGCCGTTCGACACCCCTACAAGAGGTGATAATATCTTGGACGTGGTATTAAACATGAGTAACCACTGCAGCATCCCTACAGTGTCACCGACCCTAGTAAGTTCAGACCACAAAGTGGTCACTTTCAAAGTCACCATCTCCCTGACCCCCTGCAGCTAGGGTAAAAAAAAAAAAAAAAAAAAAAACTTCTCCAAAGCTAAATGGTATAAACAGTTTCACAGCCCCCTCGCCTCCATAGGAACTGGCACAAATGTCCAAATCTACACTAAAAGTACTATACAAGCATTTATACAGCTGCATGGAATCAAGAATACCTGACAGGACAAAATCCTCCTCCTCCTCAAGAAAGAGTAAACGTGTTGGGCGGACATCTGCAATAAACTCTATAATAAAAGGAAAAGTTGCTGTCCAGGACCAAGAAGGAGCAAGTGTCCAATTGGAAGAAATCTCTCCTTAGTCTGAACAAGCAAATTAGACCACTAGTGAAATCCTCCACAGCAAAGAGAGTCCAAACTGGCCAAATCTACTAAAAATTATCAGAAGGCCTTCTTTACATACATCCGCAATCTAAAAGGAAGCACTCAGATCTGTTCAGAACTGGTGGTCAAGGACACCGCATACACAAATGCCATAGATGTAGCCAACCTGTTGGCAGACAGGTTCAGTGAAAACTTCACCCCTCTGCTCCCCCATAAGTAAATCAGGACATCCCCAGCACCTGCCCCCTCCCCCTATCTCTAAGGAGCAAGTCATCACTGCTCCCTCAAAGACAAAAAAAATACAGCCTCCATGGGACAAATAACATCCCATGCTGCATCCTACATGAATGCATCCTACATGAACTCAGGCAGGAACTTGCGGCACCATTAGGCACTCTATTCAATCAAAGCCAGAGTACCAGCTTCGTACCAGCCAAGTGGAGGACAGCCACTGTCATCCCTTTGCACAAAGGTGGAGTGTCCACCAATGGGTGAAATTATGGCTCCGTCAGCCTAACTAGCCTGATCTGCAAGGCCATGGAACAGATTATCATGGACCTCATTAATAAGGACATTGGCAACTTCCAAACCCTTGATCCCGCACAGTTTGGTTTCATCAACTGGAGGTTATGCTGATTACATTTGGTCAACTTCTTTTAGACAGTCACCAAAGCAATGGACGAGGGAAGACTGTGCACACAGCCTACCTTGACCTGGCCCAAAGCCTTCCACACTATTCTCCACTTGGGTATAATATATAAACTCTCAACTAGGCATCAATCCATATGTTACCAGATGGGTAGCAAACTGTCTCACTGACAGAACCCACCCTAGTCAAAATAGGGGAAGCCAACTCAAGCAGTAGACCCATAATGAGCAGTGTAACTCAGGGATCGGTCTTGGGGTCTCTGTTGTTTGGGATATACTTTTCTGAAGTGCAGGCCAAAACCAGTGGGCAATGGCTGACCAAGTTTGCAGATGACGGAAAGCAGAGTGCTGTCATCAACTCCCCTAGTGATGTAGACATCCTCCAAGAGGGCCTCACCCAA
Organism: Protopterus annectens; assembly: GCF_019279795.1. Taxonomy (NCBI): domain Eukaryota; kingdom Metazoa; phylum Chordata; order Ceratodontiformes; family Protopteridae; genus Protopterus; species Protopterus annectens. The sequence continues at coordinate 1,968,805,461 of NC_056729.1, forward strand.
ACAAAATGACTGGTGCCAGAAACATGGCCTCAAATTGAATGCCAAAAAATGCATCATCTGGAGCATTTCTCCCCGGGCCTCCACTGAAAACAGGCTCTGTGGAACCTAGTCGGACTTTCCCGGTCAACAAATGATAAATAAAATAAAAATAAAAATCTTTATCCCTTTTGGTGAGAGTGACATCCCCACAAATTATCACATTAATAACAAGGTCCTAAGCACACAATCAGTCTTAAGGGACTTGGGCACCCAGGTTGACAGCAAACTGACTTTTGACCACCATACTGCCTCTGTTGTACAGAAAGCTTTCTACATAGCCCAACTCATTAGGAAGGGTATCTCATCCAGGGACAAGGAGGTCATAATATTCCTATATTCTTCCCTTATAAAGCACATTATTGAATACAACGCCCCTTTCGGCATGTACCTCACAAAGCACATGCGGTATGCAGAGCCTCAAATATCTACCTACACAGACAGGCTAAAAGCACTGTCCCTCTACTCAGTCTCATAGAGGTCACCTCTAAGGAGTCTGTGTCTGGCATACAAAGCAATTTCAGACCCTGCCTTGACGGGACTGCTGCATATGCACAAATCAAACTCCACTCGAGTAACCTGAACACGTGACCTTAACCTGGTCTGTGACATCAACAGGACTTGCTGGCGGGACAGATGCGTGTCCCAGAGACTCCACCCTTCTGTGGAATAGACTTCCTGTCCATGTCAAGCAGAGTACCTCATAAACCCTTTTTAAGCACAACCTGGATAAACGGGATGGGGAACAGAAACTACTCCCCTGGGAAGCCACCTGTGTCCCTACTGGACAGGGGCATCGGGTGCTGACTTGTCAGAATAAGGGCTAAATTCTTGGCTAGGCTTTTAAGGACCTCAGAGCCAATAGCCTAGTGACCTCTTATGATCCTATGTAAAAGGGACCCAATCGCTCAAGTACAAACAGTCTTTGGTCTCACAGAGGGGTTGCCAGTGGGAATGGGTGTGCACCATTGTTCAGCTCTGAGGCCACTGCTGTTCATACTGGTGATGGATTCCATTAGCAAACAGGCTGGAGGAGACGGATCCACAAAGTTGCTGTATGCAGATGATGTGGCATTACAGGCAGACTCTGGGCAAGAACTTTAGCAAAGGACAGGAGAATGGAATGCAAAACTGAAGGCACATGGGATGAAACTAAGCACAGATAAGACAGTGGTACTGGCAGCAAACTGGGAAATTTAGAAGAAGCTGAAAATTGTGATAGAAGGGAATATAGTGGAACAGGTAAACAGTTTCAAGTATCTGAGAGGATGGATGAGAAGGGAAGTCTGAATGAAGAGGTCAAAGCTAGAGTCAGAGGGGCTGCAGCCAACTGGCATAGAGTCTCAGGTGCAGTCTATGACAGAAGAATGCAAAAGATGCCGAAAAGTAAGGTGCACAAGACAGTGGAGTGACCAGTACTATTGTATGGTACAGAAACCTGGGCAGTAAAGGCAGAGAAGTTGATGAACCTAGAGGTGATGGACATGAACTGCCTGAGACGGGTGGTAGGATGCACACAGAGGGACAGATGAAGAAATGAGGCCACAAGAGCGGAAATCAAAGTGGCACCAATTGTTGAAAAGATCCAATAGAACAGATTATGGTAGTTCAGACACATGTGCAGAAAAGCAGAAGACAATCTGGTGAAGAAGACTTGGAACAGACAGGAAGAAGGTAAGAGGAAATGAGGACATCCAGCAATGAGGTGGATGGATTGTATGAGAAAAGATCTGCGGCAGTCAGGCATGAGTGACACAGAAAGCAGGAGTGTGGCACTTAATCAGGAGAGATGGCAATGGTAAACACGATAGTCCAACCCCATGTAGAAAAATGGGAAAAAGGGGGTTGATGCTGCTGCTTATGATAATGATGAAAATAACCACGACTGATAATGGACAGAACCAAAGATTAAGTTATCTGTTTGCCAAATGGGGGGGGGGGGGTAGGGAAAGCCTTTGAGACAGTAGAACCTGGCCCTGGAAATATGTCAGGTGGAGGCAGATTTGACTTGAAAAAGGGCTTTTGAGTTTTAGAAGTCTGGGTGGATTTATAAGTGAAAATATGCTTAAGGACCTTCTCCTTAGAAGACTAAAGAGGTTGCCTACACAAACTCAGACTTAGGACAGTTTCTCTGAAATTTGGGCATGGGAGGAAAAGATTTGTTTAAGATCCTGCATCACTATCTTTGTTTTGTAGTCTTAAACAAGTCAGCAGCAGCTGTACCAAAGATAACCTGATTATCCAAAGGAGCATCTAGGAGCTTAGCCTTAATATCATCAGGTGAAGCCAAGTGTACCTCCTCATAAATGAGCCAGAAGCAGCAGCTCTAGAGAATGCATCAGCTACATCACAACTACATTTGATGGAGCAATGGGCAGCCTAAGTAGAACATAAGGAGAGGGCAGCAGTCTCTCCTTCACAGTCAGGAAGATCAGCCCCCCCCCCCAAAACTGTGACCAAAGGGCCAAAACATACATTGAGAAATTAAATTCTGCTTTCCTTAAACTCTGGTTCCAGTATTCATTGTTTTTCCTGATATGTTAGTTTTGTGGACTACTGGATTTATTGTGAGCAGAATGTTTTTGCTACTACTGGTCATATGGGTTTGATAACTAATGGCCCTGAAGGCCAGGGTGGCAGAAGTGTCTACACCTACACACCCCCACACCCCCACAAACACATCCCCACAACCTCTCCATAGCCCTACTATCTTTACCAGCAGGAAGTCTGGAAGAGGGCTAAAGCTTGGATGGCTCATCAGCAGAAAGAGAGAGAGACAACAGCAGGGTCTGAGGGAGGACACCTGTAGAGGTATTTAATGGCCTCAGGCACTTTATAAAAATGATCAGGCTTCTTAGGGGCTGGGGGTTAGGAATCGGGAGCCATAGCAGAAACTGCAAATGTATCCAACAAGGCATCCAACATTGAGGGGATAGCACAAGGCTTAAGAGATTCTAACTGCAACAGCTTATAATACCCATGTTGAATATCAGAGACTTTTGAGCAACCTCACTTAAAATCCTCCATCATGCATACTACTGTGCCCCCAAAGGACAGCTCCTCAAAGGGAGAATTAGGACTCGAGGAATCCTCTTCTTCAGAGCCATAGTCTAAAGGAGCGGTAATTTGTGAGGAGTAGGCCAATAACTTATCCCCTGAATTCACCTACTCATCTGAGGAATCGGACTCCCTAGTCCTTTTAGCTGGAGTAGAGGAACAAGAAGAAGGAACAAATACCTCTGAAGTGGTCTTAATGCCATTATGATATTGAACAAATCCTGAATAAAATACTGTAATTACCTCTAAGGATCTTTAGTGATGGGAGGAATGTGCTTAGTTATCTGCTTCTTCAGTGGGATGTCCACTTTGACCAAACTAGGAGACTTCAAGACAGGCCTAGACTCGGTGAGGGTATCAGGGACAACTTCCTTCACCAGAATCTGGGGGAATCTGCCTAGGCCCTTCAGAAATATTCAACCATGGTTCCCCCTCAATGCCCGCTGTGGATGTCTGCATTACCTTGGAGGACATACAAGAAGCCACTTCCATGTCAGCCTCTGATAGGATCATAGCAGAGGAAACTGGTGTCTGCACATAAGTCTTTGGGGTCTTCACTCACCTTAAGAGACACATCTGGTGAAGGCTGGACAACAGCAGCAGAGACAGAGTGAGACTTCCTGATCTTCTTTTTAAGAGACTGCTGCACCTGGCCACTGTACTTTGGGTCGAAAGTTTGAGACGCTGGTTCTCAAGATAAATAAAAGAGGACAGACAGCTGTAAAGCGCTTTAGGATGAAAGGCCTGATAAATGGTACACTGGGTATGAATTGTGTGATGCACCTAGACAGAACAAACACTTCTTGCGATGGTCTTTATGAGGAATCTGCCCTCCCACACTTATATTTCCCTTCCTGGATGACATGAACCCCAAGTACACAAGTAAAGGAAGACACAGAAAGAACCCCACTGGAATACTTATCTGTAATGACTTGGCAGAAATTAAGAAGGGAAAACTTTGTCAAAACAGCATATTTCCAAATGGTGGCTGCCCAAGGCTATTAACTTTTGTTAGTCCCATCACATAAAACTATTTCGGGCAGAGTCGAGGCTCACTCTACCAGGGCCTTGGCTTCATCTGCAGCTTTTCGGAAAGAGCTGTTTTTTTATAACTAGCATCTTGGTTCTCTGTACATACTCCTATGAAGCACTACAAACTAGATTCCCCCTCACCAGGTCTAGGTCAGGCTTTGCTGGGATCATTCTCCAGGGGCTTCTGTATCCTTCCTATTCTACTGCCCCATTGTTGTAAGCTACAATAGTCTACCCATATAACTTAAAAACTGAAGCAGTAATCAACGAGATGATCATAATGCATTTGCTTAAGTAAACATACCATAACAGTAGACATTTGAACGATTATGGCTGCAGTACCCGCTACGTCCCTCCACCACCCTTGCTTGGTAGGTGTTTTTTGCCAGGGTGTGGATATTTGTTTTTTCTTGGTCTTAGCAATGTTCACTCAGGGTTTAGCCTCAACCTCTCAGCTGGCATAAAATCTCTGAAGGGCTTGGCACCCAAAACTGTCTTTGTCAGCGGAGCTTGAGCTGTCTAATGGTTTGGGCATGTGGAAGATTGCCCTGAAGCTTTGGAAGCTGGCTGACTGTTCTATCTTGGACCAAGAGGAGAAAAACCCTAGATTCTTTCTGAAAGGGCAGACTCTAAAACCCCTATCAGCAAAAGAGGCTGGGGCCAGTCCAAAGAACTCTGCTGAGGAGGACTGACCCATCAGTGGAGCTTCTAAAAGGAATAAAGACCTGCAGAATGTGGCGGACAGTGACCAAGTCTGGAGTATTTTCCTGCGGTTCTTCTTAATTGGGGGCAGACATGGAGATGTCCCACCATCACAACCACACAATCCCAAATCAATGCAAAAACTGCTGCAATGCAGGCAGTGGAGTCATCCTCTTAAGATGACACTGGACAGGGCAAGAGTGATGCTTCAGAAACTTTCTCAGACAGAGACCTCTGTCTCTTTTGGTACTGGCTAGGCTTAAAAAGCCATGGAAAGTTAGGAGGAGGTCATAAAGGCCCTCTAAAAGAGATGAGGCCTGCTTCAGTCCTACAGTTCATCAGCCAAGCAAAAAAATAGGCTAGTCAAGGAGTACCCCACCACCGAATTAGGCACTTGGATTTTTTTCTTGAAATCCTCCTTAAGTGATGGCAGGCTCACCCTTCTCATACTGTACATGACATAAGTGAGAATACAGAGCTATTCAGAGCATGTACACAATCAAATGTATAGCAGGTTAAGTGATTAATCTAGCGAGGGGTCACAGAAAGTGTTTTCATAAGGTCTTCAATTAATCTAGACAGCAGAAGCTCTCCAAACTCTTTTACAGCCTTCACAATCAAATGGAACTGCAGCAAGTGAGAGGAACAACTGAACACACTAAGCCAATCTTTCCTATTCCTTTATCTAGTCAAGCACAGAGCTGCCTAGACCTCTTTTGCAGACTTCACCACCAGGAACCTGAAGAGAGGAAGAATCTGAACAGAAGAGCTCTCACTAACTGCTAGACCCAGGAAGAGGCTGGACAGTGAAGACCCCCATACTGGAACACCACAGAACCACACACAGAACAGGGGCATAGTCTCTCTCACTGTGGCAACTCCACAGCAATTAAGACACACAGATATTCTAACCACTTTGCATGCATTTAACAAAACTTCTGTAATTTGCTTTGCAGTACATTGTTATCCCAAGGCCCTGCTCCACACTGCTGTATTCTTTACACTATAGGAAAAGCTTGCCTATGCTCAAAGAAGATCTGAGATGCACATTTTTACTACAGGCTTTGACTACTCTGCAGTTTACCACTTGGTGGATTTTTATTCCATGGGCACAAAAAGATTATACAAAAAGTTCTGAGGTATCAAACTTTACTTACATTTTCCCCAAACTAGTACACATCCATGAGCTTTGTAAAAATGAGCACTTTGACTTGTTTCCACTGTAAGCTATTTCTCTGGATGCATGCATTGTTAAAAAAATGGGAGTCACCTGGTGAGGCTCTAAGTGACTACCTCCCCTGCATATAAAAAGATCTATCTTCATCAAGAAGAATGGGGACTGGGGACTAGTCACATTAAATCGTATGTGAGCCTCTTATAAGCGGACACTGCAATCTTTTGCCAAGCAAGGGAAGATCAGTCTTTCTGTCTTTCATGATGCACTTCAGGAGATATGAGCCCCATAAAAGTGGGAACTGCCTCTCATATTACATGATACAAGCACTGATAAGGACAAAGACTGAAAAATGTTCTGTAATAAAGCTTTCATAACTTGCTTCAAGGAATATGAGACTCACAAAGGTAGACACAGCCTCACATATTACATGCAATGCAAAACAGTCTAATAAAGTTTGATGATAAACTCGTAAAAGCAGATATTTTCAAACATCAAACTGTAAACCACTGTACAAACCACTATATTAGGTGGACCTGATAATGCTCAGGTGACCGTGTTACATCTAGTTATATAGTGGTAGCTCATGGTTTGTTGTCATGTATTGTTTATTTAAAAAAAATAAATAAATAAAATAAATTTTTAATTAAGAATGAGGTTCCACAGTCTGCTGAACTGGTAAATCCTCTCATGTCTATCAGGAATATTCAAACAAGGGACTAACCTCTAAGCTATGGGACTGGCTCTGTTTTTCAGATTTTCCCCTAAATCTGACGTAAATTGGGTGCTGCTGTGCTCATCCCTAAAGATTGGTTCCAGGCACAGAATCTTTTCCATTTGTCAGCATAAGATTTTCTAGTACTAGGTCTCCTCGCCTCCAAGATGACATCCTGCTGAGCGATAAGGGTGAATTTAAGTGATTAGCCAGGTTGCAAGGTTTAATGTTGGAAGCTGAGGGTGCAGAATTTGGTTCTCCTGCTGAGACAGCAGGGAAGGGGTCTGAGGCAGGTGCCATGGAGATATTTGCGACACACTGTGCAGGATGGGGTACCAGTGTTGGCACGGCCAGTCTGGAGCAATCAAAATCATCCTTGGTTTGTCCTGTTTGACTTTTAGTAGAACTTTGGAGAGCAGAGGGGGAAAAGCGTAAATTGATGGATTTTTTCCAGCTGAAGGACAGAACATCCACTTTTCAGGCTTGTTTGTGGGGAGTCCTTGTGCAAAACTTGTCCAACTGGTAGTTCTGGGGTGAGGCAAATAGATCAATATCTGGGCTTCCCCATTTGTTTGTCAACATGTTGAAAATCCGTGGTTCTAGTTTCCACTCTTGTGGGTCCATGAGGTTTATGCTTAGTCCGTCTGCAAGTGTATTCAGTTTTCCTGGCAGGAATTGAGCTTGTAGATGCACTTGGTAGCTCAGGGCTGTGTTCCACAATGCCATGGTTAGTCTGCAGAGGGGGTAGGAATGTGTACCCCCCTGCTTGCTTATGTACCACATAACCGTGGTGTTGTCCGTCTTTACCATTAGTTGTCCTGGAAGAATGTAGTCCTTGAAGGCTGTCCGAGCATTCTGTACAGCTAACATTTCTTTTTGATTGATATGTAGGTGCATTTGATTTGGGTTCCATTTGGCCTGAATGTACTTCCCTGCCAGGTGAGCCGTCCATGCATAGTCTGATGCATCTGTAGCTAGGGTTTGGGCGGCAGGGGGTAGTGTGAATGGTAATCCCTTGCTTTGGTGGCAGGCTTCTGCCCACCATAGGAACTCCAGGCATAGGCAAGGTATGATAGGAATCATTGTTTCCAGGCTGTGACAATGTTGACTCCGTATACTTTTTAGATACCACTGTAGTTTCCTCATATGCAGTCTTGCATGTGGAATTAGAAGAATGCAGGAGGCCATGAACCCCAAGGCTTGCAGTAGTAGTCTTGCAGATAGCAGGGTTTTTGTGGTCACTTGCCTGAAGTAAGTTACCAAATGAATGTGCTTCTCTGGCGTGACTAAAGCCATCTGGGCAGTTGTATTCAAGCTTGCACCCAGGAATGTAATCTGTTGACAGGGTACCAGCTGTGATTTCTTTTCATTTATGGTGTACCCTAGACAAATTAGAACCCTTTTTACAAACGCCAGATGATTTAAAAGTATTTCCTGGTTTTCTGCCTGAATTAGACAATCTTCCAGGTATGGATATATTTGAATATTTCTTTGCCTGCAAAATGCAATAACTGATGCCATGCACTTTGTGAATACCCTGGGCGCAGTAGACAAGCCAAAGGGCAGTGCAGAGAACTGATAATGCAAGAAGCCTGCTTTGAAGCGTAGGCATCTTCTGCAAGATTCCCTGAATGGGATGTGCAGGTATGCTTCTTTTAAAATCTAGAGTTGCCAACCAGGAGTCTTTGCCTAGCATAAGAAGTAACTGGTGAAGAGTCAGCATCTTGAATTTTGGAATCTCCAGAAAGGTGTTTAGAGTAGACAGGTCCAGGATTGGACGCCATGATTTTCTTTTCTGGGTACCAGGAAACGCCTTGAATAGAAACCTCGTCCCTTTTCCTCTTCTGGCACCAGTTGAATAGCCCCCATGCTTAAGAGAGAAAGTACTTGTTTTTGAGCCTCTGCCCACTGATTTGGGGACAGGTCTGGCCAAACATCTGGTGTTGGCAATATGTGAAAATGAAATCTGTATCCCTGGGACACTATTTAAAACACATTTGTCCTGGGTTATGAGTTCCCAGTTCTTTGCATGAAGAGCAATCTTTCCCCCAAAGGGGAGGTTGAAAGATAAGTGCTTGGTAATTTTAAAAGGAAGTCATTGAAACTGTTACGTGTAGGGGGGTGTCTTATTTCCAGATTTGGAAGTGGAGGCCCCCCACTGCTAAGCTCTGAGAGTACCCTAGGACTGAAACCTGGGGTTTTTGCTGTGTTTGGTTTTGGCTTGAGAGGATCTGGAATGGACTGGAAAAGGGCCAAAGCCTACTAAATCTTGGAGGTTGCACTTGTAAGAAATCTTTAACAGTTTGCATAGATTTAGCTTCATCTTCCATCTTTTTTAGAACTTCTCCAGCCTTATTGCCAAACAAGCGGTCCTAATTTAAAGGAGCATCCAACAATTTAGCTTTAACATGATCAGGCAAAGATTGCTCCTTAAGCCAAGCATACCTTCTATGCACAGACCCAGTAACAGCAGCCCTGCAGGAGGCCTCTAAAGAATCAAAACCATATTGCAAAGTATGTTTTCCAACTTGTTCAGCAGAATGCTAATAAAGAATTATTATAAAGTTATAATAATATAGAATTATAATAAAGAATTCACCTCAGTTGTGGAACTCACAGCCATAATGGAAGGTTAGATGTGAGGAAGCCCCACTAATATCCACACACCGCGTGGCACCCAGACCCCAAACTCTGCCCCAAGGACTACAACCTGGTGCGAATGCACTGATCTGTGAAATTCAACGTAAAAAAAGATTCCTCTATTTAGAAAGACAATTCAGGGAAGCCCCACTAATATCCACACACCGCGTGGCACCCAGACCCCAAACGCTGCCCCAAGGACTACAACCTGGTGCGAATGCACTGATCTGTGAAATTCAACGTAAAAAAAGATTCCTCTATTTAGAAAGACAATTCAGGGTAAAATTATATCCTGTAGCCTAAAACAGCCAGTAAAGCGTTCTGCTGGTAGGGACTAGTCAGTACCTCTACCCTTTTCTAGTAGCACATACTGCATAGTCAAAGCAAAGGAACCTCTATTCCTAGCAAAGTAACTACTGGAAAATTAGACTAATAGTACTCACTATCAGCTGCCTTTAAGACCCGGCAGACTCCTGGCGGTCCTAGACTGACGTCAGTGAGTTTTCATAAGCTCTAACATTTTTCCGCCATTTCTTTAAATTCTGTAAACAAGAGGTACTGTCCTGTTCCTCCTGCTCGGTCGCATCTCCCTGGCTAAAGGTACGATAACGCAAATCAATTTTGCTGTAGCTGCATTTCGCTGTTCATGCTTTTCCCACAAAATGATGCTATTGTTACAATAAGGGCTTATCCATGTGTTAGTAGTGGACTGATTACATTAAGATTATTTTGAATGAAATATTGCTTTTACTGGTCGTTGATGGCTTTAAACTGTTGAATGCTGTTTTCTCAACTGTATCACACCATAGTAAATGTTCCAATAGTGCAATTTCTGTATCGCAAATAGCGTTACAGCTGATGTTAACTTCTTAAATAGTTGCAGATTGAGTACGCGTTGTAGGTGTCTGTACGGCATTTTTTAGCAATAACTACCTAAAATTGACTACCTTTGACTGTATTTAGGGGATGTTACTGATATTTGGTGTGGGCATGCTATCGCTTACAAGAAGCTGTCGCTTACAAGCCTCACTAGACTAATTCTATAATTACGCTGGAACATGAACAGATTACTGTAAAGCTGGGGAGGGAGTATATAAATGTATAACTTGGCCCATGCTAACCACTCGGGCACTAACTCTAGTGTTAGACTGTGAATTTTACGCTACTGCTGCAAAGTTAGGCTGGTGCCTTGTAACTGTACAAAACTACACAAGTTGAAAATAATCCTGTCTGCCTACAGTTTCTAGCGACAGTACTGTAAATTCTATGTGCTTCTTTTTAAGACTGAATATTTTATACTCTGCCTTAAGACACAGCAACCTAAATATTGTATCACTACAACTATGTCTCTTTCTATTGTTCCATCCTAGGAATCCCCACTAATATCCACACACCGCGTGGCACCCAGACCCCAAACGCTGCCCCAAGGACTACAACCTGGTGCAAATGCACTGATCTGTGAAATTCAACGTAAAAAAAGATTCCTCTATTTAGAAAGACAATTCAGGGTAAAATTATATCCTGTAGCCTAAAACAGCCAGTAAAGCGTTCTGCTGGTAGGGACTAGTCAGTACCTCTACCCTTTTCTAGTAGCACATACTGCATAGTCAAAGCAAAGGAACCTCTATTCCTAGCAAAGTAACTACTGGAAAATTAGACTAATAGTACTCACTATCAGCTGCCTTTAAGACCCGACGTACTCCTGGCGGTGTATTCCCCGCTCAGCTTCGCCCTCGCTTCGCTCGGGCTCGCTCCGCTCCCCACCCTGCCCCCATATCCCACCCGCCCCCACTACCTCTACATTTATTAGATCAAATAGCCCCTCCCACTTCCCTCCACCTATTACAACCGCCCCTCAATTTGCTAAGACTACTCCCATACACTTAGCCCTCCTCTTTCACTAAGTAAAATCTTCCAGCCCTCCCACCTCACCTCCTCTCCCTCAGTACATCATGGGCAAACTTACATTGACCTTAACCCCTCTCATAGCAATAGGCCTACTTATTCCTTACTACTTAACTAGATACGAAAACCAAACTCTGTTGGAAATTCCCTTCCCTAAGGGATACACTTCCAGCCATCCAAACCTATCATCTCAAGCTATCCCAACTTCTCTATACCCTGATAAAAAGCTAAGCTCCAAACTGATGCATCTCACCCTCTACCACCCTAAGATATTTAACAATAAAGCCTATCCCAAACTGCTATGCAAACTTCAAAGATTCTTAGACCACCTGAAAAAAAATCTATCACCACTTACGGTGATATCCACCCCAATCCAGGTCCTACCACGACCCTAGACTCAAACACCTCCAAACTCGCCTGCTCCTCTACTGGCTCCCTGCTCATATTCCATCTTAACTTAAGAAGCTTAAATAATAAAATTCACAACCTACATGCTCTCCTAGCTACCCACTCCCCCGACATTATGTGCTTATCTAAAACATGGCTAAAACCCTCCACCAAGGACGAAGAGATAATCCCACCCGGGTATAATATCCACAGGATAGACAGGAGAAATAAAAGGGGGGTGGAATAGCAGTTATGTACAAGAATACAATGAATGTCATCATGAATTCATTACAACCTCCCAAAGTTTTTAATGTTGAACTCATTGCTCTAAAAGTTTGCCTAAACACCCAAAAATCCATTAATCTTATAGTAATTTATATCCCACCAGGGAAGAACACAGAAAACTTAGAACAAACGCTCATCTGGCTAACCTCTAACTACCCTCAAGAAACCATCATACTCGGGGGATTTCAATATCGACTGGTCTCACTGCACCGCAAATATTAACCCCCTTCCAATTAACTTACACGGTTTCTCCCAAAATATCTTATCTCCAACCAGAATCGGAAACGCTCAACAAACAGAAAGCACCATTGACTGGATTCTAACCAACAAGGATCCACTCAATTATAGCTCGGGAACCCTTCCCAACGACCTTAGCGACCACCTAATCACCTATATAATTAAACATAAAACCTCATCAACTAACCCCCCTGCATACAGATTAGTAAGAAATAAGAAGAACTTTAATCCACTACTATTCCTTGCAGAACTCAACTCCTGTAACTGGTCCATCCTAAAAACCCTACCCTTACAGGAGAGTGTTACTCACTTTAATAACATTTTCCTTAATATACTTAACTGCCATGCCCCCATTCGGCAAATTAGATCCAAAGAACGTATAGCACCTTGGCTTACCAGAGAAACTAAAACTAAAATCAAACTCCGTGACCAGGCTTGGAACAAATGGAGAGCCACCAAAACTCCCCTAGACCGCATTAAATTCCAACAGCTCAGAAACTCTACTAAACCAGCTATAACTCTAGACAAAAAAAAGTATTTCTGCCACCTCCAGGACAAACACCAGAATAACCCAAAGAAGTTCTGGGCGGGATTCAATAACCTCCTTCATCCTGGTAAATCTACCACCCCCACCCCTGAGAAACTTATAGGGAAAGATCCTGTAGATATTGCCAACGCCTTCAACTCCTTTTTTACGGAGACCATACAGTCTCTAGCCACCCAGCTAACTACTACTTCCTCACCACCCAATCCTGCCAATAACTCAGCCCCACTTTCCTTTAAACTAGAACCAGTACCTACCCACTACATCCGCTCCCTTTTAAAAAAACTAAGACCAACCACCCTAGCGGCAGATCACCTCCCAGCGGAATACTTATAGATAGCATCAGACACTATCGCCTATCCCATATCAATCTTGATTAACAGAACCATAAATGAAGCCACCATCCCATCTCTTTGGAAAATCTCATACATCATCCCTCTCCACAAAGGAGGTGCCTCCATGGAAACTTCCAACTACAGGCCGATAGCAATCCTGTCTCCATTAGCTAAAATCATGGAGCGGTGTGTACACAAGCAGCTTCTAAAATACCTAACCCTCAACAGTCTGTTGTCTAACTCCCAACACGGATTTCGCCCCTATCATAGTACTACCACGGCCCTCCTCTCCTTTATTGACTCAAACAACAACCGTAACAACAAACTCATATCTGCTGCTCTTTTTCTGGACCTATCGAAAGCCTTCGATATGGTCAACCACCAGCTTCTGCTCCAAACCCTGGATGGCTTACATCTCGACAACCTAGCCCTAAGTTGGTTTAATGCTTACCTCTCTGGTAGCCAACAAGCTGTCCAATGGCAAAACAGGCTATCTGGCCTGCTCCCCAACACCACTGGCGTCCCTCAGGGCTCCATACTTGGTCCCCTCCTCTTCTCAGTCTTCATTAACAATCTTCACTTAGTCATACCTAAAACCACCTGCATTCAATACGCAGATGACTCTACCCTTATCTGCACTGATATCTCTCTCCCACAACTCCAAGTAAAAACCCAGCACTCTTTTGCTAAAGTTGAAAAATGGTTCTCTGAATTGAAACTATTACTTAATCCAGCAAAAACCAAATTACTGCTCTTCTTCCCCTCAGCTACCACTCCCCTAGGAAACGAACTTCTAGCTCCTAATAATATCCCACTCCATGTAAAATCCGCCAATGGGACCATCATAGAGCCCGTCTCCAACACCAAACTTCTAGGAGTAACTATTGATCACAAACTGAAATTTGACATACACATCAGCAATTCCATTAAGACAGTGAACAAAAAACTTAGTTCCATGTATCGTATTAAGAATTTTCTGACCCCTCATGCCAAACTAACCATTGCCCGCACTCATCTCCTCTCTACCCTCCTGTATGCTTCCCCTATCCTATCTTTCCTCAATAAGCGCGAACTTAACTTGCTCTCCGTTGCCTACAATCACATAGCCCGATTTATCACAGGTACACCTTACCGTACTCACCACTGCCTTAACCTAAAGAAACTTGGCTGGTTGGAACTGCCTAATCTTCTCAAATTCACCCAACTCACGGAAGCATTCAAAATAATTAACCAACCTGATAGAGCCCCTGCCCTGAGCAAAATATTAACCCCCTACTCTAACCTTAACTGCCTCCGATCAGCAAATAGCATTCAAATACAAACCATTAAATCCAAGAATTCGGGGGGCGATGCCCTCTATGCCAACTCCATAGGGAAACCCTGGAATTCCCTTCCAAACCACCTAAGACTAGTAACTTCACTTAACCAATTCAAAAACAATCTCAAAGAATTCCTAAAATCGCATTGGTTATGTCCTTGTTCAAAACCAGGCTAAACCCTACCAATCAACCACAACCCTAGTCTCGTCACCCTCTTATAGACCTTGCTCCTCAACACCAAGGCTTCTATACTTCAATCAACCTCCTTCTCATACAAATGATTACTTAGTTACATGAACTAACTTCTGTCCTTGTTTATACTCATGTTAATGTTAATGCTATTTTTTTCTCTGTATGTTAATGTACTGTTTGTCTTCTCACTATGTTGGAGCTTTTCTCCCCGGGCCTCTACTGAAAAAGGACATGTATCCAGATAGACCAACCCGGTCAACAAATGTAAAATAAAATAAATAAATAAAATAAAAATAAAATGCATTAAATCCTGTAAATCTTTAATTTTCCACACAGTCAGGAATCAACATAATTTTCTGTTTAAGCAGTCCAATAACATGCTGCTGATATTTTAACATATGAAATTGGCAGTTTAATGCTCGGATTGCCAAGGTCGCAGAAGTATAAACCTTTTTACCCCATCTATCCAGCGTCCTGGAATCTCTATCAGAAGGGGTAGGATTTTTAGCAGTAGAAGCATGAATGCCCTTGGGCCCCTGAGAAACGGTTTCTGGATCTGCAACAGGATTTTTGAAAAGGAAAGTACAGTTTTGTACCTACCATAAATGTAGATGTTAGAGTGTCCACACTGCTGCAGTCATTACACTTGGGTTATCCTGCAGTCAGGCGGTCCCGTAGTCGACCAGAGTTCCAAAGTCTTGGTCCGGCGTCAGTTGCTGTCGCTTCTTCCCTGATGTCAGTGCGCCAGGGGTATACAAGATGCATCCGACGCCATTTTCTTCAGTTTTTCTTGCCCCAGATGTCAGGTGCCCCCAAGCAGGTAGGCAATACATAATGCTAGTAAAAAATATACATAGAAAATAAAAACAATACCTTCAGTTACAAGCAAATACACCTCAAAGGTTGTATAGGATAGAAAGGTATAGATAAGTCCAGCTAGTTCAGAGGGGATGGAGAGAGGGTAACCTGGACTGCAGCAGTGTGAACACTAACATCTACATTTAAGGTAGGTACAAAACTGTACTATGTTCATAGTGTTACACTGCTGCAGTCATTACACTTGGGCAGAATCCCAAAGCTAAGGTTGGGTGGCTGGTCTATAGAGTTAGGATTGGCTATGAGGCCCTGCAGAACTGCAGTGGCAAATCCTGCTCTGGATTTAGAGTAAAGAGGCAAGTGGTAATGCTTGGAAAAGGTGTGCACTGAACTCCAAGTTGCAGCCTCCAAAATTTCCTTGGTAGGTACTCCTCTGAGAAAGGCTGTTGAAGTGGCTGTTGCCCTGGTGGAATGTGGCCTGATGTTATTAGGGACTGATTTTCTATGCTGTGTGTAGCAGTGATGAATGCAGTGTCCTATCCATTTGGATATAGTCTGCTTTGAGATAGCCTTACCCTGTGATCCTGCAGCATATGCTACAAACAGTTGGTCAGTTTTCCTGAAAGCATTTGTTTTCTCCAAGTAGAAGCGTAGCTCCCTGTGTATGTCCAAAGAGTGCAGACCTCCAAAACAATAATAAAACAAATCCACAGAAATTCTGGAAAGGAATCTCCACCCTCCTAAACCCCAGCAAACCACACACCCCTACCCCTGACCCAAATACCCCCGTTTTAGATTTGGCCACTCAATTTAACTCCTTCTTCATTGAATCCATTACTAAACTAACTTCCTCTTTTCCTACTTCTACCTCACCATCCAAAACCCTCCCACCCTCTCCTGCCAAAGATCCACCCTGTACTTTTCCTCCTTCCACATTCCCATCTACTCACTCTATATCCCCCAACTCTTCTCCTACTCTAACTTCCTCATCTTCCTTACCAACATCAAATACTCTCCCTCTCCACTCTGCTCTATTCTCATTAAAACCTATACCCATTTCTACAATAAAGAAACTCCTTCAAAAATTGAAGCCTGGCACAAATGCACCTGATAACATCCCCTCATACTTCCTAAGTATAGCTGCTGAAGCTATTGCCTATCCCATAAGCATTCTCATCAACCGCTCAATCCTGGAATGTACTGTGCTCCAACTCTGGAAACAAGCCTTTATCATCCCTCTGCATAAAGGTGGTAATAACTGCAATGTTAACAACTTCCGTCCCATCGCTATCCTGTCCCCCATTTCCAAGCTTCTAGAAAAGTGTATCCAACTTCAACTACTACCACATCTTCTAGAGAATAACCTTCTCACACCTACACAACACGGCTTTAGGCAAAATCATAGCACCATGACAGCCCTCCTCTCCTATCTCGAAACCGTAAACAAAGCACGCGATTCCGGCCAAATTGTCTCCACCCTACTACTCGACCTCTCAAAGGCTTTTGATACTATCTCACACAGTCTGCTCTTAACAAAACTTTCAAAACTTATCCTTTCTCCCTCCTCTGTTAACTGGTTCTCCAGCTACTTATCAAACAGATACCAAGCTGTAAAATGGAAAAAGGCCACTTCCTCTTTTCTTAGCACCCCCACCGGAGTTCCCCAAGGTTCTATACTTGGTCCTCTTCTCCAACATATTTATAAATGATTTTCACAAATCTATCCCATTCTCTAACATTATCCAATACGCTGACGATTCTACCATTATCTGCTCTGCCATATCTACCTCTAAGCTTCAAAATCTCACACAAGAAGCTTTCTCAATCACCAAGCATTGGATGAAAATAAACCACCTAGCTCTCAACGCCTCCAAAACTAAACTCATGGTATTTACCCCCTCCAAAAATACTCACTTCGATACAAACACATTCTTGATTACTAGCCAAAACAACTCAATCCTAGAACTGGTGTCTGAAACCAAGCTACTAGGTGTCCAAATTGATAACCAGCTTAATTTCAACTCCCATCTACAACTAAATATTAAAAAAACCCACCAAAAACTTGGCATGCTCTACCGTCAAAATCAATACCTCACAAAGACCACCAAAATCGCCCTCTCTTCTTCCTTTCTTATCCCCTCCCTCCCTTCTCTATGGATCACCTCTCCTAACTAATCTTCAGTCCTCTCTAAAGAAACAACTTTCCTCTTGCTACAACAAAATCGCCAAGTTCACTAACGGTCACAGGTCCTCCACCCACCACTGTTCCTCTCTCCAAAAACTTAATTGGCTTGAACTTCCACATCAGCTCAACTTCATTCAGCGAACCCTAGCCCATAAGCTCATTAATAACCCCTCTCTTTGTCCCTCCCTGTCTTCTGCTTTTACGTTGCACCTACCTGACAGAGTCCTAAGGTCAAACAATCAAAACCTATTAGAAGTTCATAAACCAACTCGTCCCCCAGGCAAAAACCTTCTATCCTTTAACCTAGCTCGTCTTTGGAACTCACTCCCACCATCCATTCGCACCAGCTGTAATCATTATATGTTCAAAAAATCTCTTCACACACATCTTAAGTCAGTATGGGAATGCTCTTGTTCCCACCCATCTTAAAAACAACGTACTCTTCATCTCCCATTCATTCCTATATTACTCAACTAAGCCTACATAACCAATTACTTCCTACAAAATAACTACCTCTTTAGCCCTAACGCACCCCACATTTATTCTACTTTACTTCTATAAGATTGCATAGTTGAAAGTACTAGTTGAAAGTACCTCAAATGTGTATTCAATGACTGTATTCGCTTTTAAAATTGTAGAAGTATATTTAGTAATCTATTGTATGTACCTAGTCTGTTTGTTTGCTTATAGAGCTTTCTCTATTGTATGTACCTAGTCTGTATGCCTATTTTTTGGAGCTTTTCTCCCCAGGACTCCATTGAAAATGTGTTCTTTTGGCCCAATGGACTACCCTGGTAAACCAACTGCAAGTAAATAAATAGAAGTTTCTCCCCTTTATTCTGGGGGTTTGGATAAAAAGTTGGCAAATGGATGGTTTGGTTAAGAACCACACTAGATACCACCTTTGGCATAAAGGTAGGGTTTGTCCTTAAAGAAACCCTGTCCTGATGAAAAATTATAAAATGTTCCACTGCCATTAATGCCTGTAGCTTTGAGACTCTTCGTGCTGAAGTTACTGCCAGGAGCAGAGCTGTTTTCCATGACAAAAATTTTAGATCGGCTGTATTGGCTGGCTCAAAAGGTGGCAGGGTCAGTTTTTCCAAAATGAAATTGAGGTCCCAAGTTGGTGTTGGTGCTCTCCGGGGCGGTCTTATGTTTTCAGCCCCTCTGAAGTACTGCTTTAGCAAGGGGTGAGAGAATAAAGGAGGATCCGTGTTGTAATGTGCTGAAATGGCAAAGGCGTGGATCTTAATTGATGAGAAGGATAGGCCTTAGCATCTCAGTTAAGTATTGTAAAATCTGAGGAATGTTTGGGACAAGAGGGTCAAGGCTTTGAGCCTGGTTCCAGGCGCAGAATCTCTTCCATTTTTCTGAATAAGCTTTCCTGGTGCTAGGCCTCCTGGCCTCCAAAATGACATCCATAACAGCTTTAGAGAGAGGTGTTGCCTGTTTGACTAATGAATCTGCCATGCAGTCAGGTTTAGGGTTTTGAGCTGACCGTGCAGGATCAGATTGTTTTGTTGAGTCAGAAGGTGTGGAATTTGAGGAAAAATCCATGGTGGGCCTTGAGCTAAGTTTTTTAAGATTGGGTAACACTGCTGGCGTAGCCAGTCTGGAGCAATCAGGATCATCTGTGGTTTTTCTGGTCTGGCTTTTAGGAGTACCTTTGAGAGGAGAGGCAGTGGTGGGAAGGCATAAACTTTTTGGCTTTTCCAGCTGAAGGAGAGAGCATCCACTTTCCATGCTTGTGTGAGATAAGTTCTTGTGCAGAATCTTTGCAAGTTGGCAATTCAGTGAGGAGGCAAAAAGATCTATGTCTGGGCATCCCCATTTTTGCGTTACCATGCTGACGATTTGTGGATTCAATTTCCATTCGTGAGGGTCCATGATATTTCTGTTGAGATAGTCTGCCAGATTATTTTTCTTTCCTGGCAGGAATTGTGCTTGCAGATGAACTTGATAACTTACAGCTGTGTTCCACAAGGTCATGGCTTGCCTGCATAGGGGATAAGAATGAGTGCCCCCTTGCTTGTTTATGTACCACATTACTGTGGTGTTGTCTGTCTTTAATAATAATTGCCCTGGATGCAGAAGGTCCTTGAAAGCTGTTAGGACATTTTGAACAGCCAACATCTCTTTTTGATTGATGTGAAGATGCATCTGGTCTGTGGTCCACTGGCCCTGAATGCATTTTCCTGCCATGCGTGCTCCCCAGGCATAATCCGAAGCATCTGTTGTTAGAGTCTGCCTGGCTGTGGGTAGGGTAAAAGGCTGACCCTTGTTTAGGTGACATGCCTGTGCCCACCATCGAAACTCCTGTTGTAGGCAGGGAATCATTGGTATTACTGCTTCTAAACTGTGAGTGTTGAGTCCAAACACTTTTTCAGTACCATTGTAATTTCCTCATATGCAGTCTGGCATATGGTATTAGTAGTATGCAGGATGCTATGAATCTCAGGGCCTGCAGAATTTTTCTTGCAGGGAGATGGGACTTTTTTGCCAGTAATTGAAAATATTGAGTTAGTTGAACTTGTTTGTCTGGCGTGAGATAAGCCATCTGGGCCGTTGTATTTAAGCTGCCACCCAGGAATATAATCTGTTGTGAGGGCACTAGTTTTGACTTCTTTTCATTTACTGTGTACCCTAGAGAAATTAGCAACCTTTTTACAAACGCCAGATGCTGTAGAAGGAGGTCCTTTGTCTCTGCTTGAATGAGGCAGTTGTCCAGGTATGGATATATTTGAATTCCTTGTTGTCTGCAAAATGCAATTACTGGTGCCAGGCACTTTGTAAAGACCCTGGGCGCAGTAGATATGCCAAAGGGCAGTGCAGAGAATTGGTAGTGCATTGTACCAGCTTTGAATCGGAGGTATCTTCTGCAATTTTATCTGATAGGGACATGCAGGTATGCCTCTTTGAGGTCCAGAGTAACAAGCCAAGCCTTCTTGCCCAGCATGGGTAGAAGCTGCTCTAATGTCAACATTTTGAATTTCGGAATATCCAGGTAAGTATTTAGAATTGAAAGGTCTAGTATGGGCCTCCAGGCCTTGTCCTTTCTGGGGACCAGGAAGAGTCTTGAGTAAAATCCTTGTCCTTGTTCCTGTTGAATAGCTCTCATGTCCATGAGGGCTGAAATTTGTTTTTGTGCCTCTGCCCATTGATTTTGTGGCAGGTCTGGCTAGCCTTGGTAAAGTATGAAAGTGGGACCTGTAACCTTGAGACACAATATTAAGAACCCATTTGTCTTTGGTGATGGTTTGCCAGTTTTGAGAAAAAAGTGCTAGTTTTCCCACTAAAGGGGCTACCAAAAGGGAAGTGCTTGGCGTACGAAGGGGGAAGTCATTGGGACGGTTTCCTGTAAGGTTGAGACTTGTCCGCACCTCCTTTTGGGGTTGAGGTGCCCCACTGTCATTGTCTGTTAGAGCCTTGGGGTTGAGATCTGCCTCTCTGTGGTCTGTCTGACACTGGAAAGGACCAATTCTTCATTGGCCAATTTCTGCTAAATCGAGGTGGCTGTACCTGTAAGAAATCCTTGACTGTTTGCATAGATTTAGCTTTATCCTCCATTTTCTTTAACACCTCTTCTGCCTCAACACCAAACAAGGTATCAGGCTGTAAAGGAGCATCCAATAATTTTACCTTAACATGATCAGGTAAACTCTGTTCTTTTAACCAAGCATGTCTTCGGATCACAGAACCTGTAACTGCGGCTCTACAAGAGGCCTCTAAAGAATCAAAACCACATTGCAGAGTATGTTTTCCCACCTGTTCAACTGCATGCAATAAATCCTGCATTTCTTTACAGTCAGGAGCTTCTGAGCTTGCAAGCAGTTTCTGTTTTAACTGAGCCATTAAATATTGTTGGTACTTAAGCATGTGAAACTGGCAATTTAAAGCCCTTATTGCTAAAGTTGCAGAAGTGTAAACTTACTTCCCCCATCTATCCAAAGCTCTCGAATCTCTGTCAGAGGGTACTGGATTTTTTGCAATGGAAGCCTTAACCCCCTCTGGACCCTGGGAAATAGTTTCTGGATCAGCAGAAGGGTTTTTATAAAGAAAGTTGAGAGTCAGGGACTCTATAATACCTATCTGGCTTAGCTGCTGCAGGGGGCAAAGAATCAGGAGATAAGCTGGATTCAGAGAACACATCATCCACAATATCTAGAACAGGCGGAGTAGCCAGGGGCCTGTGCTGTGGCAATAAAAGGAAATCCCGGAGCCTTTTCTTGGATTCTGAATAATCCTGACTTTCCCAATGGAAATGCTCCCTCATGGTATGTAAAGTTTCCCCAAAAGAGTAATCCTCAGGAGGAGAGGCTGAAGGGATAGATTCTTCAGCATCAGAGTCCTCATGGGGGGGGGGGGGGGTAAAGAGTATCCCTGGTCTGAAGAGGAATCAGAGGAAATGGAAACCTGATCAGATGAGTCATAGTCAGCATCCTGCCTAAGCTTTTCTCAGGAGGGGGATGGGAACCCCTGATTAGAGCAAAGAGGTCTTCGGCCATTTTAAGCATCTGTTTCTTAGGCATGGAGGACTGTCCAGAAGAATGCTGTACTTGCTTCTTCGTCTTTAATGGTACTTTTGTCTTGGCTGTTGCTTTAATGGTAAGCTGTGAAGGTCTGAAAACACCCTCAGAAGCCGATGCCTGCTCAGTGGCTCTGGACCCATCTGAGGGATTAGTTTCTGTAGGCCCAATTCCTTGAGTTTCCAGAGGCCTAGCTGTCTTCACGTGGGAGTCAGAGGCGGCCTGTGGCTCTGAGATAGCGGGTGTCAGGGGCTGCGAAAGCGCCTCACTGAGAACCGGCGACTGGCCTAGAAGAGGTTTCGTCGTCGGTTTTGGACCTCGGATGCCTGTCTTTATCCTTGTCTTTGCGTTTTTTCGGAACTGCAGTCGGTTGATCCGACGGTATAGTATAATTGAACCTTCGACCATAGTAGTGTAAAGCAAAATCAAAACGTCTTTTTATAGTGCGTTTGTTAAATTTAGCACAAAACCTACAACTAGTGACATTGTGCTCAGGGCCTAGGCATGGAATACAGTAAGAATGGAAGTCCTTATGAGGTATTTGCTTCCCACAAGAAATACAATTATTAACTTTTTCTGACATCGGTCTGATGCAGGAAAAAAAAGTGTCCCCAATGGGGTACTTAGCTTTATTGAAGACTTCGGTTCTGAAATTCGACTTTGAAAATCTCAGGAGTCGGCCGACCGGCACTTGCAAACTGCTTCTGCTTCGGGCACCGCACGGCAAGAAAGACTGAAGAAAATGGCGTCAGATGCATCTTGTATACCCCTGGCGCACGGACGTCAGGGAAAAAGGGACAGCAACCGACGCCAGACCAAGACTTTGGAACTCTGGCCGACTACAGGACCGCCTGACGGCAGGATAACCCAAGAGTAATGACTGCAGCAGTGTAATACGATGAACATCTTGTGGGACTCAGGAACTCTGTAGTATCTGTCAGGTTTACTAGGAGCCGGAGGCAGGGAATCAGGGGGCAAACTGGATTCCGAGAACACATCAACAATGTCTAGTACAGGAGGTATAGCCAAAGGCCTATGCTGAGGTAGAAGCAGGAAATCCCTAAGCCTCTTTTTGAATCAGAAAATTTCTGGCTTTCCCAGTGGAAATGCTCCCTCAAAGCATGTAAAGTTTCACCAAAAGAAAAGTCCTCAGGAGGGGAAGCAGAGGGAATGGAGTCCTCCGCATGGGTATCCTTATAAGTAGGTATGGACAAATCCAGGTCATTAGAAGAGTCAGAAGAAACAGAATCCTGATCAGAAGATTCATAATCAAGTTCAGCCCTAGGCCTCAGGGGGGGGGGGGGTGACTACCCCTGATTAGAGTTATTAGATCTACAGCTATTTCTATCATTTGTTTTTTTAGGCGTAGGCCTTGAACATGTGGCCTGGGCGTCAGTTTTTTAGACAAGGATCGAGATTTAGGCCTTAGTAATGAAGGTGATGTTGATTTAATATGCAAGTCTGTAGACCTGAATACACCCTCAGAAGCTGGTGCCTGCACAGTGGCTGCAGACCCATCCAAGGTAGAGACATCCGCAGGTTCCATAGGTGAAGCATCTCGCGGCATACCGGACTCCGAATGGGTCTCAGTAGAGTCCTGCGAATCAGAAGTAGCGGGTATCAGGGGCTGCGAAAGCACCTCACGGAGTACCGGCGAACTGGCGACTGGCTTAGAAGCATGGTCTGCGGTTTTGGACCTCGACGGCCTGCCTCGGTCTTTATCTTTGCGTTTTTTCAGAATCCCGGTAGTCGGAAGGCTAACCGAGGACATTTCTGGATAATTAAACTGAGAACCGAAATAATTGGAGGCAAAAATGTACCGACGACGGAAAGTGCGCGGATTAAATAAAGCACAAAACCAACAGCAAGGTACATCGTGGTCATGGCCTAGGCAAGGAATACAGTACGAATGAAAATCTTTATGAGGTATTTGCTTTCCACAAGTAATGCAATTATTAACTTTTACTGACATCGATATGGAGCAAGAAAAAAAGTTTCCCCAATGGGGTACTTAGCTTTAAGTTTAAGACTTTGGTTCTAAAACTCGAAAATGAAAATTTCAGGAGTCGGCCGACCAGCACTTGCTAACTGCTTCGGGCACCGCACGGCAAAAAAGACTGATGTAATGACGTCGGCTGCATGTTTTATACCCCTGACGACCTGACGTCATGGAAGAAGGGATAGCATCCGATGCAGGACACAAGACTTTGTTAATCAGGCCGACTGAGGGCAACCTGCCAGCAAATTACCCAAATGTAATGACTGCAACAGTGAAACACGAAGAACATCACTCATCCAGCTACTTAACTGAATAAACGACTTGAAATTTCAACAAGGCATCTTTATTCCTCCCACAGGGACGGTATCAGACAGACAGTGCGTCTCTTAGATCTGCTAGCTAAAGTGATTTTATCTGGACTAATTCTTTGCATTCTGTATCCAGTGTGGTAGAAGAGTAAACCCTCGTGATAAACCTATTCAAAACCCTGGACATTGTCAGGTAGAAAAAAGTAGCCAAGACAAGCATATCACCTGATGGACGTCAGGTATTTAAGGAGACCAAACCAATTCACAATGACATACCAGCAGAAGGCAACATGCACAATAGAGAGGGAGCATCAGACCATACTCCCATATATTCATCTCAAGCTCCTACCAGAAAAAAACATTTCCTTGATATCACACCCCAGAGATGAGAGTTCTAATGCGAGATTACCTGACAGACCACCCTCAACAACTTCATGCAGTCAGCCCAACCAAGCCTGGGGTGATCTCCTTGGTCTCAAATACAGTTGATTATAACCAGGTGACTCAAGGGACCATTCCTGAGATCTGAGAGGCTAATCACATGCTACAGCCAACCAATAAAAGGCCGATTACAGCAATAATATTGGTATACAGCCATCCAGGGTGGAATTCAGGGGTGCCCTTTCTCTAGTTACAACATTCTGCTCTTCTGTGGAGAAGACGTCTCACTAGCAGCCAAGAGCTAGCGCTGTAGCTGGAATGGTTGTCCTTGTGGTTATACTCTAACTTATGTTTTTTTTTTTTTTTGCATTTTTTTTGCCCCCACTGCACAACAAGCAGACAACTCCTTGCCAATCAGCCCACTATTTCCTCATCACTAGAGTGCGGGTAGACCAGGGGGGGGCCATATGCAGCCATCAGGAGTATTTTTTTTATATATTTTTTTTTACACTGAGTCACAGAATAAGTCAAAAACATTATCTTACATCTTCTTTGAAGTGACAGGGTTGAGTCTCAGGCACATGTTATGGTTTTCGTCATAGTGCCCAAGTCGATAAATGCAATCCTAGTGTGGACCTTAACTTGCAATATGATAGCCACACAGTTTAGTGGGCTGACATTCAGGCTCCACAGATAAGAACTGTGATCCCAGTTATGAGAGTAACAAAAACGAACTGGTAAGCTGGAAGGGGGGGGTAGTGTCATGCACTTTTGTGTATGACTTGTGCTACTGCACATGTATGAATAGAGTGTAGACGTCAGGTCTCTGAATTTATCTGGTGAATTCTCTTGAAGCTTAACCTAACCAAGAACACATTAAGGATGGCCCTTTAACATAACATTATATACTTTAAATTTTTCAATACTTGGTATGGCTACCTTTTAAGATTCTCTTAATCAAGTGCTGAATGTTGCTGTCATCTTAAATACAAACCAAATTACTGTCCTCTTCACAATAAAAATTCTATTAGACATCCCCTAACTGACTGCACAAAAAACAGGCATAACTTTTACTTAAACTCTTCCAATAGTCTAAAAAAACAAAATTCTGTGCATTAACAAAGACCGTGTTAAATGTCTATCAACATAAATCTGTTTACATAATACTATTAACAAAAAAAAAAAAAAAAAAAGCTATACAGCATTTGAATTTCAGTCCTTACTTTCTGTTTGAACCAAACCAGTTTACAGGGACAATTTAAAATGTTTAAAATGCTACAACCCCCAAATCCCTGCTTATACCAACTTTTTATCCCCATGACATGGCAGTAGGCATTCCCATTCATAGGTTCATAGGCAAGTACTAAGCTAGCTGCCCTTGCAGGCCAATTTAACTCCAGACAATTTCCTGTCAATGTGAGAATCAAACTCTTTACTGTGTCTGTGAGGAAAACACTAATAATTACATCAACCTCAACTTTATAATCAGAGGTCAGCATTATGTGTCTGAAGTAAAGACCTTTATCACTATGCCAACACCATCTGTATAACTACATGTGAAACATCTCATATAAAAGGACAACACTCTGGAGTGCAGCACTCCCTTTATGCTGCACGGCAGTGTTAGCAGTCCATCTATTTGGTGTGGGAATAGAACCCACAGCCTTCTACACCAAAGGTGGGTATGCTGCCTGTTTCACCATTGATACTGCTCTTCAACAAAGTCTTGCATAGATTGAAAGTAGACAAAGAAAGGTGAACAGCACAAAAAGAAGGCAAAGAAAAGTTGAAATCTGATGTGTCTGAAAAAAAAAAATCAAGATGCAAAAAGAACAAAATGTATTTTAATATTTACGTTGGACACAATGGTAAAATATCATTGTTGGAGTAGGCGCAGAGTATTTACAGTTGAAGATATATTCTGTATGCTTTTTGACAATGTATCTGCTGACCTTAAAGCCTTCATTAGCCTGACATGACCCCCCCCCCCCCCCATCCTGGGTAATGCCCAAAAAGCGAGAAGGCTAGCTGGGGAGGCCATCAAACTGGGAGCTACAGCAACAGCAGTGTCTCTCCTCACTGGCCTGCTGAAAATTAGGGCAAACAGCTATGGCTCTATACATCCCTCCCCAACAAGGGGCAAGCAACTAGTGCCACCATAGGAGCCATTATGCCCTTCGTGTCAGTACACACTCCTAAGCACCCATGATAAGGGCATAAGGTTTGCAGTTTGGTTGCCAAATACCCACCACTAAGCCATTCTTTCCATCACTCCCTCTCCACCCCCCAACTGCATCAGTAGATACCTGAAGTGCTTAACCTGGGTCACCTGGGCCATTTGTCAGGCCTTTATGCCTCTACATTAAAGGAGATGGCTTCAAAAAACACATTTTTAAACAAACATTTTGTTCAGCTAAGATGCATTTCCCAGCTCTACGGCAGAGACAGAGGAATAAAGCCCCAACTTCGACCAAGACAACCAAAGTTTAAATTAGTAACTTGGGTGCTAGAGAAGTCAGGTAGGAGGAAGATGGGATTAAGCAGCATATGTGGCTCACTCAGCCTGGGGAGGAAGCGGTGATTTCCTGGCCAGCTAATGTACTCCCACACAGGCATACAAGAAAGTATGGCATTTTACAGAAGGACATCGGCTGAGGCTTTTCAAAACATGTTAACTGATGCAAGGGGGTACATATGTGAGTAGACTACTCCTGGCCAATCAGCCCATTTTTTTCCTCATCACTACAGTGTTTACTCATCACTAGAGTCTCCGAGACGATGCAGATGTTCACATAATCCCTACAGTTGGGCTAGGAACATATACAAAAATCTCCTTAGTTGCTATTCAGTTTAATACAAGGTGCTTACTGGTGGGGGTGTTACAAAGTAACTGCATGTATAAAGTCCAGGTAAGGATTCCATATTGCCTGATCAGGGACGGTCAAGCCAGACCAGCCTAGACATGGAACAAGGGTTCTCAGCTAATGCAGCGTACAAGTGGACAATGAAGTGGTGGCAGAGGCACAAAGAAACAATGTGGTTGTCTGGATGACGGCCCTTTCTGAACGCTCACAGTTGCCTGGATGACCGCCCCTTCAAAAGTCTCATTCCCATATTGTACTGTACTGGGCATGGCCGTAACACAAGGGATGCAACATGCTGGGTCTGACTGGGGCAGACCTGATAAATAAGGCGGCAGTGAGGCAAAAAGTACCTAGAAAGAAAAAATTTTGCATTTTTTTTTTTGTCTGCTAATGAAGGGGTGGGGGATCCAACATGCACAGCTTTGCCTTATGCCTCTGCCATTTCAGTACATCTCAGTTTACTGGCGTTTTTCCAATCGATATAATGTTGAATCTGGAAATGATGAGACCAGAAGATTGCAAGCTGAGAATGTTGAGGACCACAGGAGGGAGCAATGTTTAACATGTGGCTATCACTTCAAAACTCATCCTTATCTGTCATCCTATTGTAACTTGCCTTCTTCTTGTCCAAATGCAAGTATAATACGTTATTTTATTGTCTCCTCTATATGCTGTATTGCCCATTTTTGTACTACTGATGATTTGGTATGCTACTAGAATGTTTTTTGTATTACTAATCTTAACAATTTGTTTATTTCTGTTTTCTGGAGCTCACCTCCTCAGGCCTCCGCTGAAAAAGGAAATGTGTCCTGTCGACTTTCCCGGTAAACAAATGTAAAATAAATAAATACAATTGAATTTCCTGACCTGCGTAGACACAGAAACAAGTGCCAAAATGGATCCAGAAGTGGGGAAGTCCAGCTGTTCTCTCTTGTGGTCCTAGATATTCCAGGCTTGCAATTTTGTCTCCTTTCCAAATTCAACATTGTTTTGATCACTAATACAATATAAATCTATACGGTGATATCCTATTCCAGCACAAAACGTTAAACCTACAATACTTACTCTGCCACCAACTGTAGGTCTTCAAATATCTTATTCCAGTAACTTTATAAAATGTCAAAACTGCACTTTCCAAATGCACATAATGAGATAATGTGCATGTCACGGTCTGCCACCGTTGCATATGAAGAGCTCCAGATAAAATGCTTTTCTGCAGATTAACTGACAACCCATTTAACATTTGCCTGCTGCTGACAGAAATCCTTTAAGATTTTAAATTCTAACAATGTGGACTATCTGTTCTCCATTTACATTTATGAGGAAAGTTTTCTTTGTAAATCACTAGCCAGATATCTCTACAATGCATTATGTAATACAAGGAGAAGTAAAAAAGAATGACTTGGAAAGAAATTTGATGCACCCTTGACTTTTCATCATCTCAGCATCAAGCTAGTCAACCACTGCTAGCAGCTCTGATCATATTTTCCCTAAAGGGAAATAATTTTTCACATGACAGCATAGTCCAAATTATGCATCAGCGGCAGTCTTCTTTTTGAATTTGAAAGAACACCTATGAAAATTAAGAATCACTTTACAGTGACTTAATGCTACAAGTGTACAATGGCTAAATTTAACTACAACTAAGCAACTTAAGTAATTTTTCTAAAGCAAAGTACCCACACAGGCAAAACGAAAATAATTAATTCATGCATTTAAATTAGCAAAAAGCTCAATACTCCAACAACTCTGTTCATCTCTACTGCCCACCTCTTTTCTTCTCTTAGAATGCCAACAAACCAACCAAGTGTTCAATCAGCAAAACAGAAAAACATTTAAAAGTGACACAATTAAGTAAAAAAAAAGCAACCACATACATAATATTACCACAATGCACCCTCATCCAAATTAGCAACATGCTGGAATAAATGACCTGCTTAGTTATACAGTATTATGAAACTGCAGCACAGAACTATACCTATTAAGCTTTGAGATATAATACAGGGCCTCCAAAACATACAGGTCATGGAAAGTTCAGACCAAATACTGTTCACTGAAGAAGATAATCTACATCAGTACTCTTGACCAGTAAACAATATAGACAAAAGCAACCACAGACATCTTAAATTAACTTGAAGGTGAGATCTTCAGGTTGAAAGGAATCCAGCATACTGCTGGGGGAAGGGAGCAGGACAAATGAGTGGTCAAGATTTTACAATACAGATGGATAAAAGCTTGAAAGACATTTATCTGCCAAAATGCTCAGAGATGAACGCAAGTCCAATGGTGCAAAGAACTATGAATCAAGGTAAACGTGATATGGTTAAGGATGAGATAAGAATAAGCACTGACACCTCGGGAATTAGTAAAATAAAACTGGAATGAATGATTTTAGCCTTACAATTAATAAAAAAATGCTAAAAGCAATAGTGAGTTACATCCCAAAATAATGACGAGAATGATCTTAACCTCCAAAGCACGTCATGCAATATTACAGTGATTTTTGTGCTCCAACTACAGATTTAGCGAAGGAGAAGTTGCCCAGTCTGATGAGGATCTGAAGCATCTTCTGGAAATAACAAAACACAGAACTAACTGGAATGCTGAAGTGGCACACATGATGTTATGTTTGATCTAGTGTTACATATCATGGAGAGTAACATTAACTGGGAACTACAAGCCCTGTTAATAGCAAGGCTGCATTAGTGATGGAATACCACAGGAACAGTTTGAAACATTGCAAACTCATGCTCTTTCAGTGTTGGGCAGAATTTGTCAGCAAATGTGGAGAAAAAAAAGTGCTCACTGCCCAAAATGGCAGGAGTGTCCAAATGATCAAAAAACTGCATTTGCTTCACATGCTAACAAGGTAATGCTCAAGATCCTGACAGCTGGACTCATCAATATATGGACCAAGAACTACCAAGTACAAAAGTTGGCTTTAGAAGGGGCAAAGGCACCAGATACCAAACTGCTAAGATCCATTGGACAACACAAGAAGCACAGAGGTTCAGAAAAATATCATCTACTGCTTTATTAACTATGCCAACACCTGTACACCAGCTAACAACCATGATAAATTATTAAAGAAAAGGCAATACTAAGCACCTTAGCTGCCTTCCAAAAAATCTGTATGCAGGACAAGCAGCATCAGTAAGAACCAAATATGGAATAACTGATCTGACAGGTTTGGGACTGAAAAACGAACGTGACAAGGCTATATATTATCACTTGGTTACTTAATTTATCACGTGAAATGGTGAGTAAGAAGAATAAGATGCTGGAATCACCTAATTCCTGAGAGTGAAGAAGAGTTGAAAAGCCTGTTCATAAAGGTGAAATTAGAAAGAACGAAAGCTGGCTTGCTGCTCATTATAAAACAAGATCATGCTATGTCAATTCTTTCTAAATATATAGTCTTAAGCAATATGAAATATTCCCCCAAGGATTGGACCCAGCCGACTTGTCTTCCAAACCTTTAGGCCTCCTTCTATGCATCCCAGCCACTGGAATGCAACAGTGATGCAGAGAAAAATAGTAGTTATGTCACCAAATTCTTCAGAGCTTTCTTGCCTCAGAGGAAAGGAAGGCTAGAGACCTGCCAAATAGGAAAATAAAAACAAACAATTCCACATCCTGGCAAAATATAGCAAAAACAGGGGGATGGAAAAGCAGCTACTGCAGCAGTAATCTACTTTAGCATCAATTGTTAGGGTAAATTTAGTTAGACAACTGTACTACGTTAATCATTAGATCACTGCTGAAGAACAGGGGATGAATACCACGATACTTTACGGAGTAAGACAGAAGGAAGTTGGATCAAAGTCCAGGTTCCTCTGGAGAACAGTTGTAATGAAGAAAGCTTTTTGGTGTTTGTTAAAGATTTGCACAGAAGTCAAAGTTGTTGCCTATAACCGGTTTCTAGTGTTCACTCCTTTCCAAATAGCTAGGGCTCTAGTAGAATTTGCCCTGAACTTGCCTGTTAGTGACTTCTTGTGGTGAGAAAAAAAATAATAGCCTGGGGTAACTATTACGAAACTGTGTTTAGACAATGGTAGACCTTTTCTTACCTTCACAAGAGAAAAGCAGTTGATTTGTTCTGTCAATACAGTACCAGAGTTACCTTTGGACATCCAGAGAGTGAAAATCTGTCTCCCTTCTTTTTTAGGCTCTGGAAAGAAAACCGAGATGAACAGCCTGACTTAACATAAACTGTGAAATGACCTTAAGCATAAAAGGAGGATTTGTTCTCAAAATTACCCTGTCTTTGTAAAATATTAGGTAGGGATGACTTGCAACTCACTTAAGCCATTGCTCTGACTCCAGCAAGAACAACACTTTTTTCCAAGATAACCACTTCAAATCGGCTTCATGAGCAGGATCAAAAGGAAACAGATCAACTTTTTTTTTCTAAAATAAAAGATTCCAAGCAATACTCACCAGTCTACTACATGAGTGAATACTTAAAAAAAACTGTTTCATAAGCATAACGGTAGAAAGGTGGGGATTCAGTAGTAGATGAGCAGAAATGGTCAAACGATTAATCTTGACAGAACAAATTCCAGAGGATAACAACTCTCACAAACACTGAAGAATCACTGAAGTATGAGTCTTAATAGGATTCTGGTTTTCAGACTGGCACCAGTTAGAAAATCCATTCCATTTACTTGAATATGATTTTAGCAGCAGGTTTCTTTGCCTCCTTTAATACCTGTTGCAAGTTCTCAAAAAAAGTCACCTGAAAGATATTAGAATTCCATCAACAGGGCAGGCAGCTGATGATGTTGAACACTGGATAGTATTACACTTCTCCTGTCCTATTAAATTCTGTGAGAAAGCTTGTGGCAATAGTCATTGGCCTTTTCCAAAGAAAGGAAAATTAATTTTGCCTACCAAATCGATCATCACAAGTATCTTTGGAGCGTCTCTCTGAATCTTGTGAAGAATTCAGATGATCAGCAGAAAGGGTGAAAAGGCATACAGAAACATCCCCACCCATGGGCTTGAGCAGGCTAGTCTAGTCTCGAAGGAGTCATGAGGAGCTGTCTTGATCCTTTGATCCTGCTCAGTTTGTCTGCCATAATGTTTTGCTCTCATGCTCATGCAATATATATTGGAGAGCTACAAGTCAGCACTATAAAACTGAACCTCCCTTTGGATAATAGAGCAGAAGTAATTATCGCCAAACTTCAGGTCAACACATGCAAAGCCATAAATATCACCTGTCTTTATCTTCCCCCAGGAAATAACATTAATACACTTGAGTATATCCTTAACTGGCTTTCTATTAATCACCCTCAAGAAACCATAGTCCTTGGGGACATTAATATTGATTGGAATTCCTGTACTAGTACAACCCCTGCCACCCATATCAACCTATATGGATTCTCACAACATATAAACTGCCCTACCAGAACTAACACACTCCATAACAAAGAAAGTACCCTGGATTGGATACTTACTAATACCCCTCATCAAGCCTACATAACAGGAACCCTTCCAGATGACTTAAGTGACCATTCTCTAACTTACATTATCAAACAGAAAACCAACATAATATTCCCTAACAGCTTCAGAACAATACGCTCAAAAAAGCAATTTAACCAAGAACTTTTTCTAACAGAACTAAGACAATGTAACTGGTCACCTTTAAAATCACTCCGTCTAAATGAAGCAGTTGAACGCTTCAGTTCAACATTCTTAACCATCCTTTACCACCATGCACCAACTCGCTCTATAAGAACCAAAGCTAAGCCCGCCCCTTGGCTCACCAACAATACTAAACAAAAAATCCTTCTTAGAAACAAATCCTGGGCAAAATGGCGTTCAACTAAGAATCTAGCAGACCGACAAACATTTAGAGAACATAGAAATATTACAAAAAAAGCCATCCTACTAGACAAGAACTTTTATCTACATTTGCAGCAAACCACTCAAAAGGATCCTAGAAAATTCTGGACTAGTATTAACAATCTTCTTTTCCCAGGCCAATCCATCTTACCCAACCCACAAGGCTCAAACCCTGGCAATCCCACACAAACAGCCAATGCCTTCAACTCTTTCTTCACAGATGCCATCCAAACTCTAGCTAGCCACCTATCCCCAGATACCTCTAACCTGCCCACCTCTTCTATAAACCTACCTCCTTTATTTCACTTACAACCAGCATCTACTTCCTTCATTTCCTCCCTTCTCCAAAAGTTAAAACCTAATACTCCCACAGCCGATAAACTTCCTGCAGAATTCTTGCAAAAAGGAGCTAAAGCCATTGCCTATCCCATCTCCATTCTGATAAATAGATCTATAAGTGAAGGAACTGTCCCATCTATCTGGAAAATTTATCATATCATCCCACTACACAAAGGGGGGAAACTCCAATGACTTCTCTAACTTTTGCCCTATAGCTTTACTATCCCCTATTGCAAAAATTATGGAAAAGTGTATCCATAAACAACTTCTTAACCACCTTCTCCAGACCAACCTACTTGCCAACTGTCAACATGGTTTCAGACCTTCCCACAGCACTACCACTGCTCTGCGGTCATTAACTAACCACATTAACAACAGCAGCAACAAAAATATTCTCTCATCTGCAGTTTTCATGACTTATCTAAATCTTTTGACATGGTTAATCACAAACTACTCCTCCATACACTGAACTCTCTTTCACTCGATCCTCTATCTATGAGCTGGTCCAGATCCTACTTTGAAAACTGCCGGCAGGCTGTACTCTGGCAAAATAAACTATCAAATCACTTATCTCCCTTGGGGTCCCACAGGGCTCAATACTAGGCCCACTCCTATTTTCCATTTATATTAATGACCTGAGTTCTGCTATTCCTTACTCCACCTGTATTCAATATGCAGACGACTCTGCCATAATCTGCTCAGCCTGCTCTCAAACTGAACTTAATAATCTTACTCAAAAAACTTTCAACACTGTAGAACAATGGTTCTCACACCGCTGCCTCCTCTTAAACCCCAAGAAAACTAAACTACTACTCTTTAAAGACACCAACCCGAAAGTCCACCTCTTTCCATTTCAATCTCACTTCTAACAACAGTACTCTTAGCACTCCTGAACCAACCACTAAACTGCTAGGAATAACAAGAGACAACAATCTTAACTTTGACACTCATATAAACACCACAATAAAATTAGTTAACAAAAAACTAGGATCCCTTTACAGAATTAAACCCTATCTTACACCTGAAGCTAGGACCACTATAGCCAGAACTCACCTAACCTCCACTCTCCTCTATGCTTCTCCTATATACACCAATCTCTCTAAAAACAACCTCAATAAACTAGAAACATCTTATAACAATATTGCTAGATTTGCAACAGGCTCTCCTTTTAGAACCCATTACTGCCTAAATCTACGACATCTAAACTGGCTAGAACTACTTAACCAGCTCCAACTTCACCAGCTTACAATAATCCACAAGACCCTGTATCAACCTAGCAATACCGCAATACTCTCTACCCTAATTACACCTTATAATAATCTCAAAAATCTACGCTCCTCAAACAAACTACTGATCAAGACCACTAAACCCAACAACTCAGCAGGTGAATCCTTATTCTCTAACGCTGTTGGAAAAATATGGAATAAACTACCCTCAGAAATCACTTCTCAGTCTTCTCTCTCACTTTTTAAAAAGAACTTAAAACTATACTTCAGTAAACACTGGCTATGCTCCTGTACTAACCCAGACTAATTATTTTCCTATCCTCTATACCTCATCCTACATCCTTTCTTTTCTTCCATTTACGTATTCTTTAAAATACTATTATACAACATATATGTATCTTGCACCTGATCATGTAATCACTAAGTGTTTTGCAATTTGTATATACCTGTGGGTGTGTGTGTGTGGGGGGGGGGATAAAAAATATATATTTTTTATTATAATTAGCTTTTGTAATACTTGCTGTTTTATAATATCTGTAATAACTTCTGTTTTAACTATGTATGATTTCTTGGAGCTTTTCTCCCCGGGCCTCTACTGAAAATGGACATGTATCCAGCTAGACTAGCCCGGTCAACAAATGTAAAATAAAATAATAAATAAATAAAACAAATAAACAAACAAATAATATATATATATATATATATATATATATATATATATATATATATACACACACATATATATATATATATATATATATATAAAGGTCTACTTCATAACATTGAAATTTCATAACGTTGAATTGCATAACATTGAGACCATAACATCGAAAATTAAAACCACTGAAAACTCAGAACACTTAAAAGTGTGCTTCATAACATTGAAAACTACATTGCACAAATAAATAAGATCCCCTCCACCTACAACAGTGCGTCATAACATTGAAAACTACATTGCACAAATAAATAAGATCCCCTCCACCTATACCACCACCTAAAATATTTTCTACTATGTTTCTGCAGGGGGACAAGCCCTCCCCCCCGCCCACCCAGTAAATTAATATACCAACTCCAAGATCATACTACAGTGAAAAAAAGTTAACTTCCTAGCCTCAATGTATCACTACGAAATTAACTTTTTTCCACTGTAGTGTGTAGTGCAATCTTGGAGTTGGCATGCCCCCCTTTCAGAAACGTAGTAGAAAGTGTGTTTGTTAGTTAGGTGTTGTTATAGGTGGAGAGGATATTATTTACAAATGCACTCTAGTTTTTCAATGTCATGAAGAACACTTTCAATGTCCTGAGATTTCAGAGTTTTGGGATGTCAGCATTTGGGATTTAGATGTTTTGGTCTCAAGGTTATAAAATACAACATAATGGAATTGCAATGTTATGAAGTAAACCACTATATATATGTACACATTATATTTATATATATATATATATATATATATATATATAAATTTTT
>NC_056729.1:1968862377-1968887377 GCF_019279795.1 Protopterus annectens
CGGGTTTTTCCCACTGGATAACAGAATAGCAGCTGCAAGTACATTCAGAACATTCCTCATCTGCTACTATCAGGAGTATTATCTCAAGTGTCACACCTAACACAGTTTTACATGGAGGGGGGGAAGGGGGCAGTCACGTAGTTGCAACCTGTACACACACAAATGCAAAAGGGTTCCTATGTTTGCAGGAGTCTCCATACACATCATTAAATAACTTGGTTCAAGTTCTTTAAACATTAACAAGCAACCTTTACACTACAACTGAGCTTTATCATAAGAAATCATAACTAAGTTGCAAAAAAAGTTTGAAAGTGCTGCCAACTCCTCTTTCTTTACAACAACTACAGTTATATGCTGGAACACTAATGATCAGCATAAGTTTGCCACAAAAAATACTGCCACAGCATACTTTTCCACCTGAGCCACTTACATTTTATGTTTCTTTGTGTGCCTGTTGAAAGTTCAAGGATCGTAACTAACCTGAAATAGTAGATCTTTTCATTGGAAACATGGGAATATACAGCAAGTAAAAAAAGCTACAGTACCTTGGAGTATTCCCCTTTTCTGGAGTACAGGGATCCTGGAGTTATTACATACAAGCAGCACCAAATGTTTGTCAAAGGCCCAAGTCTAAGTGTGCAAAAGGACAAAAGTCCCAACACCACCACAAAAATAAATAAATAAAATAATGGTTAACGGAAATTTTTAAAGTGTATTATTGTTATGACTGAAGCACTAGAGTTCATCTTTTCAAACTGCAGGAACCACAGTTTTGGGTTTCACATCTACAACAAATACTTAAGTAAATGTTAACAGAGCACTTTTACAACAGCTGAAGTATTGAAATATTACCCAAAAACTCTACACAGTCTTCAGTGTATGCCATCTTGCTCAGTTACCTTATAAAAAGCCAAGATCAGCAGCTGTTGGTCCTGAAGAACTAAAGCATTAGTCAGTAACAGTGGAAGCACCTGGAACTACAGCAGCAAACCCTCAGGTGTTTACAGTTGCCCATCCATTCATCTATTCATTTTAAAAACTCCTTATACTGGTGAGAGTTGTAGTGGTATTGTTTCTAGCTAATCCTGTGGGATCCCATGTTCCCAGCCAAGCCAAAATAAATAATCCCTCTACAGTGTCCTGGGACTGCCCAGGGGACTCCCGTTTTTTTCATGCATGGCACACCTCCCATAGCACATGGGCAGGGATCTGCCCACAGCATGTCAACTGACTTCTCTCAACCCGCAGGAGGACCGTCTCCATTTCAGAAACCTCTTAGACAAGTAAATCTTTTCACTTTAACAAGAAGACTAAGCTCAGCTACCCCGCAGAAAAATCTGACCTTGTGTACCAAGGATCTCATACTTTCAGTTATTACCCAAAGACAATGACCACTGATGAGAATGAGAATAAAAATGACAGGCATCCTAGGACTCTGTTCTCAAGATCACAGTCCGGTACAATGTCAGGGTACCCATCTGGTGGTCAGTCTCCCAATCACCACTACTTGAGGCCAAAACACTGAAACTCATTCACTTGAGATCACTACTCTCTCTTTTACTGCAGAGAGCAATCAACTTTTTTTTCTTCATCCCAACTGCTTTGCAGTCGAAAGTAAACTAATCTAGTGCATGCTGGAGATCAGAGTCACTTGAGGCTGAGGACATCACCACTTGCAAACAAAAATCCAACCATTTCCCCTGATACAAACGTTCATGACTCTCAAGCTCACTCTTTATAACAATGGGATTCTATTATTAAATGCTCAATTTCTCTTGTCTTTTTTCTCCCTATTTATTATCCCTGCTATGAATAAACAAAAATACAGCATTTAAAATATTTTAAATTGACTGCTTCGCTCCACTAGAACAGTATCTTGCTGCACTGTCGTGGTTTCACTTTCAAAAAAACTTTTGTCCCGCCCCTGCTACAGTCTCCAATTCACCAATGTCATCAAGGCCACTGAATACGGGTAGTTTTCTGGCTATTTCCCTCCCCAAACTGGGATCACCACTACCGTCCTAATAACCCACCCATGCTGCGATTTCACAGCTCCCTGGTCCTTCCCCTACCTATACAGAAAGTAAAGGCTAGAATAAGGAAACAGTGTATGAGTCAAGTCTCCTGCTGTGCATCACAGCAGGTAACAGCTCAAATTACCCTTAGCACTTTGACAACTAAGGAAGTTAGGTGTGAAGGGGGATGGGAGAGGAGTTAAACTAGTACAATTCAGGCTTCACAAAAGACTGCAGTTTAGCCATTCTAAAAAGCAGCAGCAGTGAAATGCACATTGAAAGTCTCTTCTGTGGCATTTCCACTGTTTGTGTTTTAAGTAGTCACTGAACGGCATAAAAAAAAAAGTTAATGTCTTACCATAATGTTCTATCTGTGTTGTTTATCTTCACTCATTCATTACTGATGGGTTATTGGTTCCATCCTAGAAACTGAGCCGGCCAATATCAAGCTTGCATCAGCCAAAAACTTTCGAGCCAAGGTCCTACCCAGAATGCTCTACTCCCTGTTACCTCAGATCGAGTTTGCAAGTTCATAGATAGAAGTAGAGGTTACCTCTGGTCATAACAGACCTACCAGTTGTACGAGATCAAACAAGAACCTCTGGATGGGGGACAGAGGGTGGGAAGTAATGAATGAATGAAGATCAACAACACAGATGGAATATTATGGTAAGACAACTTTTTTACCTGATGTTATTAATCTTCATTCATTCCTTACTGATGGGACAGAGTCCCCAGCTAGCTGTATTCCTGGCTGGCCCTCATGTAAGGACATACCTGAGCACCATGGAATGAAAGGAAGCTCTACCTCTGGAGGCCAAGTCCAATTTGCAATTAAGAATAAATGTATGAGGTTTAGCCCAAGTTGCAGCTGAGCAAATATCTCTGAAGGAAGCCTTAGCATGGAAGGCTGCTGAAGTTGCCATAGTTTTTGCAGAATGTGCTTTGACACTGAGGCAAGGGGAGATTTATCTACTACAAAAACAAGGTGATACAATTTCTAACCATGAAGCCAATGTAACTTTTGATACAGGATGACCCCCGTCTAGGTCCAGAAAAGGCCAGACACAGTTGGTCTGATTTACGGGTAGATTTTATTCTGTCCAGATAAAATCATATTTGCCTGTGAACATCCAAGGAGTGCAAGCAATACTCTCCCTTGTTAGAATGGGTAGGAAAGAACACTGGGAGATCAACAGACTGGATGCTAAATCGCTCTGACACCACTTTTGGTAAAAAGGTAGAATTGGTTCTCAGTAATACCATATCCTTATGGAAGATAAGATAAGGAGGTTTGATGCATAAGGCCTGAAGTTCTAACAATCATCTGGCCGATGTGACTGCAATCAGAAACAACGTTTTCCAAGAGATATTTTACATCACAAGAGGATGCAGGTTTTAAAGGGTGGAGCTGTTAAAGCTTGCAGAACCAAAGCCAAATCTCAAGGTTGTACGGGTTCTCTGAAGGGAGGTTTTAGGTGGATAACCCCTTTCAAAAAAAAGTCTTACAGAGTTTGTGTGACATAAGTGAAGAATCTTGAAAACCAATATAAAAATTCAAGATGGCAGCTAAATGTACACTGATAGTAGAGGCAGACACCCCAGAGTGACAAAGATGTGACAAGTAATCTAATACCACCGAGACCGGGGCTGAAAAGGGGTCTATTTGCTTATCTGCTGCCCATAGAGAGAACCTCTTCCATTTGTTAACAGAGATTAGGCTGGTGGACGATTTATGAGATGCAATACGAATATTGCACACAGGGGACAAAAGGTTTTCATACCTGGCAATCAGAGGAAGTGGAGAAACCAAGCTGTCAGCTTCAGGGTTGTTAGATTGGGGTAAGTCGGACCCTACGGATGGGAGATCAACATTGGTGATGGATTGAGGATCCATGGTTGATCTAGCAGGTGAGGCCAGAGGAAAGGAAACCAAACTTGTCGAGGCCAATATGGAGCAATGAGGATGACTTTGCTCTTCAACTGTCGTGCTTTCTTTAGAAATTGGGAGAAGGGAAGAGGTGTATAGGCATAAAGAAGACCCAGAGGGCCAGGCATGAACTAGAGCGCCCCTTGGTGACAGTCCTCGAGGGGGGATCAGGGCAAAGTAGTTGGGTGGGAGGGCAAATAGGCTGCAGCAAGGCTGGCCCTAGCGGTGGAAGACTTTTGCCGCTATCAGAGGATTGAGGGGACCACTCGTGAGGCTGTAGAATTCACCTGCTCAATTTGTCCACTATCATGTTGGAGGTCCCGGGAATGTGCATTGCAGTCAGAAAGCGGTTGTGAGCTATTGCCCATTGCCATATTTTCAAGGCCTCTCAGCATAATGGGTAAGATCTGGTGCCCCCTTGTTTGTTAATGTACCAGACCACTGACATGTCTGACTGGATCGCAATAGTCCCTGATGGAAGGATGGAGTGAAATGCTTGCGACGCTAGAAGCACCGCCCACAGTTCCAGGACACTGATATGCAAAAGGGCCTCTGTCTCCGACCAGGTGCCCTGGACAGAGTTTTCCTGACATAGCCCCCCCCCCCAATCAGGGAGTAGTCTGTGGTGACCGTAGCTATCGGTAGATGGGGGGTGAAAGGGTGAGACCATTGTTGGGGATTTCGAGACATCCACCAGAGTAAATCTTGTTTGCATCTCTGAGTCACATTTATTTGAAAAGACAAAGGATGTTGTAGAGGGTACCACTGAGTGAGAAGTAGCCACTGAAGTCGTCTCGTGTGGAATCTGGCTAGGGGAACAATGGTGATTGAAGCTGCCACTGACCCCAATAGCTGAAGTACAGATCAAGCTGGGGATTTGTGGTGACAGAGCAACAGTTGAACTTGTTGTCTTACTCTCTGAAGTCTTGTGTCCAACAGTACCCCTCTGAATTCCAAAGACTGAGTTGGAGTTGTGTTGGATTTCTCCCAGTTTAAAGCGATTCCCAGGCTTCGAGCTGTTAAGTGGGTATATTGCAGGGCTTCTTCCAGAAGACGCTTGGTGAGGGCCATAAGGAGCCAGTCGTCTAGATATGGAAAAGCCTGGAATCCTTGAAGGCGCAAGTGAGCGATAACCACTGCCATGCATTTTGTGAACACTCTGGGAGCTGTAGAGAGACCAAAGGGCAGAGCTCAAAACTGATAGTGAATGGCTCCTATACAGAAGGGGAGGTATCTTCTTGAGCGTTTGTCCATCTTTATGTGGTAATACGCATCTTGAAGATCTACAGAGCACATCAAATTGTCTTCTTCAAGAAAAGGAAGGATAGACTGAACCGTGACAATCTGTAATTTCTCTGTTTTTACAAATTTGTATAGTGTTTCGAGACCCAGAATTGGACTCCAGACCTCTATCTTTTTTGGCACTAAAAAGAACCTAGAGTAAAATCAGGATCCTATCTGGTCTTGGGGGGGGGACAGTCTGGATGACATGTTTTGTAGCAGCTTTTTGACTTTGTGTGCTGCTGTTTCCCTTTGACTGGGTGGAATGTCGGGTAACACTACTGATGAGACTGGGCAAAGATGGAAAGGGATGTGATACCCTCTGGATATAATCCGTTGTACCAAAGAGTCCGTTGTTATCTTTTGCCAGGCAGCAGGGTACAAGGAGAAACGACCCCCGACCGCTTCCAGAGGTGAGCAGTCTGGCAACCCTTCAGGAGCACTAATAGGGTTGGCCAGAGAAAGAATCTCTGAAACCCTGGTTTCGCGGACCTCCTCTGCCCCGAAAGGGGAGTCTTCCATTGGAGTTTCCCCCCTCTGCCTCTAGGGGTAAACTCGGCACATGTATCCCGGAAAGAACCCTGTGATTTCTTGTGCCAGATCTTTCCTCTCCTCCGATTTCTGGAATAGAATTGCTGAGGACTGGTGTCTGACACCAATGGCAGACAAGGTCTTGCCATCTTGTTCATACCTTGCCAGCGTATCCTTAACTTTAGGGCCAAACAAAGAAGTGGCCTCTATGGGGCATTCATGAAGGAAGCCTTAAAAGGAGTTTGCAAAGTCACAAAGGTGCATCCAAGTATGTCTGGCATCTATACCTGCGCCTGCCGCTCTAGCAACCCCTTCCATTGCGTGAGAAATAAGACGCATGGAAGAGTTGGAAATGGAGTCTAGGGTGGTTATCTGAGAAGCCACATTATCACTAACTTTGTCAGAAACAGCTCCTGCCAAGGTTTCAGAGAGCTGGTTGATAAGATCTCGCTGAAGCCTGGTAAAATGTGCCAAATAATTCAAAGACCTTACAACGAAGGCTGATTAAGGAAACACACTCTTCTCTTATCTGTCAATTGCCCGGGACTCCTTGTTGGGCGGATGGACAGTTTGGTTCTCTTCTGCAAAATCCTTCTTAGTGGCAGCTGCCCCCACCATAGCGTCTACTGGGAGACTACGTGACTGGTGTGGGTGCCGGGGGGGGGCAATAATATATTGCCTGGCATCTTGGGTGTCGCTTCCATGGTATCAGGAGCCTCCATGCGCTGCACAATGAACTGGACGAGCTCATCGGCAGGCAGGGTAACCCAGGAGGGAGAGGGCCGAGCACAAAAAACTTCAAGGAATATGGATTCCTCAGAGGAAGGATTAGAGGGCTTCCAGTCATCCCTCTGTGTAAGGATCTCGAGGATGTCACCAAAGGACACCTCATTGGAGGGTGACCGTGGGGACCCTTCCCCATCATCAAAAATCCATATCTTCAGCGCATGATTCCTCAGTGGAGTCCATGTACTTCCTCTTGCACAATGCTTTGCAGGGCTCTTCCTCAGTGGGATGTTCTGGGGAAGACTGCAAAGAGGGGGGTCTCCTGAGGAGAGACCTGAAGCTCGTGCCCAGTGTC
The DNA here is from genome assembly GCF_019279795.1 of Protopterus annectens. Taxonomy (NCBI): domain Eukaryota; kingdom Metazoa; phylum Chordata; order Ceratodontiformes; family Protopteridae; genus Protopterus; species Protopterus annectens. The sequence goes on from NC_056729.1 coordinate 1,968,869,216, forward strand.
CGGGGGTTGAAGCTTGTGGCACAGGGGGGGGGGGATTCTGACAAATGAGCCTTGCCAGCGGAGGCAAGCACCCTCTCCATGGCCTGGAAGGCTGGCCCTCCCAAGGAGGGATGGGAGCCCAGAACGGAGCATGGCAACCTTGGAACAGGGATCACACCCCACCCCGACGAACCCGCCCCAGACCAAGAGTCTCAAGAGGACCGTGTACCGTAAGAGAGAGAGAGCATCCCTGGAAAGTGCCATAGAAACAAAAAAAAAACAAAAAAAAAAATAAATAAAATCGGCATGGAGCCAGGAGTGCCCTCCCCAATGTCACAGCCACTGGCCTGAGAAGAGCCCGATGCCCAGTGCACCGAGGGCCACAAGGACAACTTTGGTTCCACAGGGATATCCACTATTGGAGTCGGAGGGAGAGAAGCTGCTGTCGAAGTAATAGGCTTAGAGACTTGAGCAGAAGTCGGAGTATACGTTTGGGTTTGAGGCAAAATACGCTCACCTGAATGAGGGAAAGTACAGTTGTGTACCCACCATAAATGTAGATATTCAAGTGTATTCACTGTTGCAGTCATTACTCTTGGGTTATCCTGCTGGCAGGCTACCCACAGTCGGCCAGAATTCCAAAGTCTAGGTCCGACGTCGGTTGCTGTCGCCTCTTCCCCGATGTCAGTGCGCCAGGGGTTTAAAAGATGCAGCCAACGCCATTTTCTTCAGATTTTCTGGACCCAGATGTCAGGTGCCCCAAATAGGTAGGCTGTAAAATATACCAATAAGAAATGCAAGCATAAAAATAACATTTCCTTCATCTACAAGCAAATACACCAAAAAGGTTGTATAGGAAAAAAGTGCAGATGAGTCCCAGCAAAGAGAAGGGGGATGTTGGGTAGGTAACCTGGACTGCAACAGTGAATACACTCGAACATTTACATTTATAGTAGGTACACAACTGTACTATGTTCATCGTGTTTCACTGTTGCAGTCATTACTCTTGGGTAGAATCCCAAAGCTGAGGTTGGGTGGCTGGGCTAAATAGGATTAGGAGAGGCTATGAGACCCTGCAGAACTGCAGTGGCGAAGCCTGCTCTGGACTTAGAGTAGAGAGGCAAGTGGTAGTGCTTTGTAAAAGTGTGCACTGAACTCCAAGTTGCAGCCTCTAAGATTTCTTTGGTTGGTACTCCTCTGAGGAAGGCTGCTGCTCTGGTGGAATGAGGCCCGATGCCCCTAGGCACTGATTTGCCATGTTGAAAATAGCAGAAACAGATGCAATGGCCTATCCATTTAGAAATAGCCTGTTTTGAGATAGCCTTTCCTTGCGATCCTGCAACATATGACACTAAAAGTTGCTCAGTCTTTCTGAAAGCTTTAGTTCTGTCCAAGAAGAAGCGTAACTGCCTGTGTATGTCCAAAGAATGCAGAATTTTCTCACCCTTGTTCTGTGGATTTGGGTAAAAGGTAGGCAAGTGAATGGTTTGGTTGAGGGACACACTGGACACCACCTTAGGGATAAATGTAGGGTTTGTCCTCAGAGAAACCCTGTCTGGATAAAAAATGATGAAAGGTTCCACAGCCATGAGTGCTTGTAACTCCGAGACTCGCCTTGCAGAGGTTATGGCTAGGAGCAGAGCTGTTTTCCAGGATAAGAATTTTATATCTGCTGTTGATGCTGGCTCAAAAGGAGGCACTGTGAGCTTTTCCAAAACATAACTGAGGTCCCAGACCGGAGCTGGTGCTCTCCTTGGAGGCCTAATATTTTTGGCCCCTCTGAGGTACTGCTTTATTAAAGGATGAGAAAAGATAGGTGGTTCCGTATTGTAATGTGCAGATATGGCAGAGGCATGAATCTTAATTGATGAGAAAGAAAGGCCTTTGTTCAGCATCTCAGTTAGGTATTGTAAAATCTGAGGGATATTTGGCACAGATGTGTCAATGCCTTGTTCCTGGTTCCAAGCACAGAAACTCTTCCATTTTTCTGCATAAGATTTTCTGGTACTGGGTCTCCTGGCCTCCAAGATAACATCCATAACAGCTTTTGAAAGAGGAATGTTCTGAATGGCTATATTATCCGCCATGCTGCCAGATTTAAGGTCCTGAGTTGGCTGTGCAGGATCTGATTGTTTTGTTGGGTCAGCAAGTGAGAAGTTTGAGGCAATATCCATGCTGGACCTTGAGACAAGCTCTTTAGGACTGGGTACCAGTGCTGGCGTGGCCAGTCTGGTGCAATCAGAATCATTTTTGGCTTCTCTTGTCTGACCTTTAGGAGTACTCTGGGAAGGAGAGGCAGTGGGGGAAAAGCATATACTGTTAAGATTGTTCCAGCTGAATGATAGGGCGTCCACTTTCCATGCTTGCTTGTGGCAAATCCTTGTGCAAAATCTCTGCAATTGACAGTTGTAAGAGGAGGCAAATAGATCTAGGTCTGGACATCCCCATTTCCTTATTATCATGCTGAAGACTTGTGGATCCAGGTTTCCATTTGTGGGGATCCATGAGGTTTCTGCTTAGTTCGTCTGCCAGAGTATTTGTTTTTCCTGGCAGGAATTGTGCTTGCAGGTGAACTTGAAAAGCCAATGCTGTGTCCCATAAGGCCATTGCTGGTCTGCACATGGGATAGGAATGTGTACCTCCCTGCTTGTTTATGTACCACATGACCGTAGTGTTGTCTGTCTTTATCAGTAACTGTCCTGGATGAAGCTGGTCCTTGAAGGCTGTCAGAGCATTTTGAACAGCTAGCATCTCTTTTTGATTGATGTGAAGATGCCTCTGGTTTGCAGCCCATGTGCCCTGAATACATTTTCCTGCCATATGGGCCCCCCAGGCATAATCCGATGCATCCGTTGTCAGTGTCTGTCTGGCTGTGGGCAAACTGAATGGCAGACCCTTGTTGTGGTGACAGGCTTCTGCCCACCATCAAAACTCCTGTTGTAGGCAGGGAATGAGTGCAATTACTGTCTCCAGGCTGTGGCAATGCTGAGTCCAAACACTTTCCAGATACCATTGTAGTTTCCTCATATGCAGTTTGGCATATGGAATTAGTAGAATGCAGGATGCCATGAAACCCAAGGTCTGCAGGAGTTTCCTTGCAGATAGGTGGGTTTTTGTTGGGTTTTTGTTGCCAAGTTCTTGAAGTAAGTTGTCAGTTGTTTTTGTTTGTCTGGCGTGAGATAAGCCATCTGGGCAGTTGTACTTAAGCTTGCACCCAGGAATATTATCTCTTGAGAGGGCACTAGTTTTGATTTTTTTTCGTTTACTGTGTACCCTAGGCCAATTAGTAATCCTTTTACAAATGCCAGATGCTTTAGAAGAGTGTCTTTGTTCTCTGCTTGAATTAGGCAGTCGTCCAATTGGGGATATATTTGAATTCCTTTTTATCTGCAAAACGCAATTACTGGTGCCAGACATTTTGTAAAGACCCTGGGCGCAGTAGATAAGCCAAACGGCAGTGCAGAGAATTGATAATGCATTGAGCCAGCTATGAATCTGAGGTATCTTCTGCAAGACTGTCTGACTGGGACATGCAGGTATGCCTCTTAGGTCCAAAGCTATGAGCCAAGCCCTCTTGCCCAGCATGGGCAGTAGCTGCTGAAGAGTCAACATCTTGAATTTTGGAACTTCCAGAAACTTATTTAGAATAGACAGGTCCAGAATTGGTCTCCAGGTTTTGTCCTTCCTGGGCACTAGGAAAAGTCTGGAGTAAAATCCTTGCCCCTGCTCTTGTTGTGGTACTTGCTGAATGGCCCTCATGTCCATGAGGGCAGTAATTTGTTTTTGTGCCTTTGTCCATTGATTGTGTGGCAAGTCTGGCATGCCCTTTGACCTTAGTAGAGTGTGAAAATGGAACCTGTAGCCTTGGGACACTATGTTCAAGACCCATTTCTCTTTGGTAACGATTTGCCAATTTGATGAAAAAGTGCTAGTTTTCCACTTAAGGGGGCTGTCAAAAGAAAATTGTTTGGAACTGGTAGAGGAAAGTCATTGGGATTGTTTCCTGTAAGGCTGTGATTTGTCTTCTCCGCTTTTGGAGGTAGGAGCACCCCATTGTTTAGGCCTGTATGAGCCTTGGGGCAGAGATCTGCCTCTGGAACGCCTGTATCTGCCTCTTTGTGGTCTGTCTGAGACTGGAAAGGAGCAATTTTTAGAAGGCCAGTTCCTGCTAAACCTGGGTGGCTGTACCTGTAAGAAATCCTTGACTGTCTGCATGGATTTTGCTTTATCCTCCATTTTTTTCAACACCACTTCTGCTTTAGCACCAAACAAGGTATCATGCTGTAATGGTGCATCTAATAATTTTGCTTTAACATGATCAGGCAGATTTGGTTCCTTTAACCAAGCGTGCCTTCTAATAACAGATCCTGTAACAGCGGCCCTGCAAGAGGCCTGCAGTGAATCATAACCACATTGCAAAGTATGCTTTCCCACTTGTTCAGCTGCATGCAATAAATCCTGCAATTCCTTGTTCTCTGAACATTCAGTATTTGTCAACATCTTCTGTTTAAGTAATGACATTAAATATTGCTGATATTTAAGCATATGAAATTGACAGTTTAAAGCCCTTGCCACCAGGGTAGCAGAAGAGTAAACTTTTTTCCTCCGTCTGTCTAGAGCCCTAGAATCCCTAACAGAGGGGACAGGGTTTTTTGCAGTGGAAGCTTTAACCCCCTTGGGACGCTGAGATAAAGTTTCTGGGCAAGCAGCAGGGTTTTTATATAGGAATTTATGAGAATCCGGGACCCTGTAGCATCTGTCTGGCTTAGCAGGTACAGGGGGTAAAGAGTCAGAGGACAGACCGGACTCTGAAAATACATCTACAATGTCTAGAACAGGTGGAATAGCAAGGGGTCTGTGCTGAGGAGGAAGCAGAAAGTCTTTGAGCCTTTTCTTAGATTCAGAATAATCTTGGCTCTCCCAGTGGAAATGCTCCCTCATAGTATGCAGTGTTTCATCAAAAGAATAGTCCTCAGGAGGAGAGGCTGAAGGAATGGATTCTTCAGCATCAGAATCCTCATAAGGAAGCATGGAGTAATCCTGTTCAGAAGAGGAATCAGAGGAAATAGAAACCTGATCAGAAGAATCATACTGTTCTCTTGCCTAGGCCTCTTATCAGGAGGGGGATGGGAACCCCTGATCAAGGTAATTAGATCTTCGGCCATTTTGAGCATCTGTTTTTTAGGCATGGAATTATGAGTAGGAGAATGCTGTACTTGTTTCTTTGTCTTTAGAGCTGCTTTAGTCTTCATCTTTGAAGCTGAAGATGGCTTAACATATAGTTGTGTAGGTCTGAAGACACCCTCAGAAGCCAATGCCTGCTCAGTGGCTCCGGACCCATCTGAGGGATTGATTTCAGAGTGTCCAATACCTTGAGCTTCCAGAGGCCCAGTCGGCTCCTCGTGGGAGTTGGTAACGGGCGCCAGGGGCTGCGAAAGTGCCTCACTGAGAACCGGCGACTGGCCTAGAAGAGGCTTCGTCGTCGGTTTTGGACCTCGGATGCCTATCCTTGTCCTTGCGTTTTTTGTAAACTCCGGTTGTCGGCTGTTCCGCCGGCATTATATAATTAAATCTTCAGCCAAAGTAATGAAATGCAAAATCGAACAGACGCTTGATAGTGCATTGGTTAAATCTAGCACAAAACAGACAGCTAGCAATGTTATGATCAGGGCCTAGGCAAGGAATACAGTAACACTGAAAATCCTTACGAGGTATTTGCTTCCCACAAGAAATACAATGGTTAACTTTTTCTGACATCGGTCTGGAGCAAGAAAAAAAGTTTCCCCAACGGGGTACTTAGCTTTAATGAAGACTTCGGTTCTGAAATTCAGCTTTGAAAATCTCAGGCGTCAGCCGACCGGCACTTGCGAACTGTTTTTGCTTCGAGCACCAAGTGGCAAGAAAGACTGGAGAAAATGGTGGCGGCTGCATCTTTTATACCCCTGGCACACTGACGTCAGGGAAGAGGCGACAGCAACTGACGCCAGACCTAGACTTTGAAATTCTGGCCAACTGCGGGTAGCCTGCCAGCAGGATAACCCAAGAGTAATGACTGCATCAGTGAAACACTATGAACATCGTGGACTTTGACGGTTGAGAGGGACCTCTGGCCACAAGCAACTAGTCAACAAGCCGCAACGCATCCTGCTCAGAAAGACTCTTGGTTGACCTCATGGAGAAGGCTGATGGAGATTCTGGCCTTTCCAAGAAAGAACTATACTGACTGCTTGCAAAATGATCCAATGAAGGGAAATATTAGGTCCTTGCTAGTTCAATAGGTGCAGAGCTCGGAGCAGAGGAATTCTGCAACGAAGAAAGCGGTATGGAAAAAGTGTGCCGAAAATGTTGGCACCGTGGTAGTTGAAGGTGTCTGCCCATAAAGGCAAAGGTCTGCCCCGAAGGGTACAGTGCAGTAGTGGAAAGTGTCTGCACCGGCAAGAAGGACGGTGCCAAGGAGGACTGCACCGAAGCACATGTCTGTGCCGTGGAGTACAGAAGAGTCATACTTGGAGCCAAAGGTGACTGAACATGTATTGACGGTGCCGTTAGGGGTTGTGACAGAACTGTCGGAACCGTAGCTGTCTGCACCAGAACCTCTGGTGCCAACATCGATAAAGGAGACATGGCTGTAGTCAGGATCATTTGGGGTGGTGCCGAGCCTGGAGCGGACAGGGTCACAGGTGGCAGCGCCAGAGTAGTAATCAATTTCACCTTCCTGTGAGCCGACTCCCTATGATTACCAGAGGGAGAAAAAGGGAGTGACTTTGATGAAGAACGCCTCTTGAAGGGGTTTAACAGGAGGGGGTGAGCCCTCCGACCCAGAAAGAGAAATCAGAGAAAGGAGACTTGAGGAGACCTTTCAAAATTAACTTATTCTTCCTCTCGTTGAGAGTCCTGATAGAGAGGTTTTTACAGATCCCACATGGAGTATCGACAGTCAAGTGGGAGACATTAAGACAGTAGACACAAATCATGGCCATAGGAAAGCGGTAACTTACAGCCGCAATCCTTACGCTGCTTGAAACCAATGGAACTTTTCTTATCTAACATAGCTGTTGTAGAGAAGCACAGTAGCAAAAGGAAGAATAACAGATACCCAAAAAAAGGGCAAAAAAAGAAAAATAAGCATTACCAATGATGGTAATGGAGAATTACCACAAGGTAAGAAAAAGAGGGTAATAAAAGGAAAAGGACTAAAGGGAGAGAGCCTAAAGTGTGTGATAGGGTAGGAAAATATTAGACTAAACTTTTGAGAAAATTTTAGAGTAATATATAAACGGTCAAAAATTAGACACTTAGCTGAGAGAATGGCTTGACATGGCTGTTCAGCAACACGGCAAACGAGATCTGAGGTAACAGGGAGTGGAGCTTTCTGGGTAGGACCTTAGCTCGAGAATTTTTGGCTGATGCAAGCTTGATATTGGCCGGCTCGGTTCTGAGGACCCATCAGTAAGGGATGAATGAAGATTAACATCAGATTGTTACTTTAACTGAAAGACAGCAGTGTATGCATGTAAAATCAATGCAGTGACAGGAGCTTTAGGAAAAAAGAAGCCTGTGTGATGTAATTTACTGCATTGTGAGATACCCAGAAGCAAACCAACCAATCAGAATTGCTTCAAGATGCCAGACTCCATGTGATCAGACGGAAAAAATTACATATACAAATATTTAAAAACCTGTAAACAGTCCCAGAGTGGTGTTAAAATGTAGGAAACACCAAACCATGATGAAATAAACATGTTTTTTGAGTCTGTGGATGCAGTTTTCCTTTAATACATTTGACTTGCTAAAAAGAATGCAGACATAGCCCTTGTTCCTACAACACTGGGAACAAACCGCATGTAGCAGTGACTCAGGGATGATGTACTGCTGCAATACACCTCCAAAGGCATTCTGCATTCTGAGATGTAAGGCATAGATATTCTCCAAGGTCAGAAAATGTACGTAAAAGGTACTGGCAAGCTCCTACACCATTTCCAACTTTTGTTCAAAGACCAAGCTGATCCATGGTTTCCCTACCAGGATGGAATCTGTGCTGCTCCACAAAGTCTCGGCTATGATCAAATCTTTTTTCCAGTACAATGGAATAATCTTTCCTAGGGGGGCTAGCAGTCTGAATGGAGAGATGATGAAACTGGCAAGAAAAGGAGAGCAGTATTGATGGAATTGAATTTATCATCACATCTTGGTGAGTACCTTCACGTAGTAGACCCTGTTTTCAAATACAAAAAAAAAAAAAAAAAAATATATATATATATATATATATATATATATATATATATATATATATATATATATATATATATATATTATATATATATATATCTATGACATTTCGCCGAAAATTTCTGACATAAGGTCCAAATCGCCGAAAATCCATTTTGCTGAAAATAACACTGACAGTGTATCTGCCCTTTTCCCCACTGTATTGCAATCTTGGAGTGAGAATATTAAAGTAGGGGTGTGTGGGGGGCATAGCCCCTACCCAGTAGGACTTAATATTGTCTAGTATTATTTTATATTGAGCAGTCCCTATTAAAAGGGTAAGTAGTTTATAACCGGAGTAGGCTTTATAAATAAAACCAAGATGATACGGATATGTAGACTGCATCTTACATAGCGCATAAATCATGGATACAGGTAAGTAAAAAATTAAAGACAGCTGGGTACACCGGTCCCAGTATAAAAAATATCTAATTCTGGTATACACACTGGTGCCAGGACTGAAAACAATGTTAGTGTAGAATCCTCAAGACATGGAAATGTTACTACAAAAGGGAGTAGTCGTCTGCAAAAAACACAAAAATAGACAATTCAAAAAACAACCATAAACATGGACTACTGAGGATAAGTAATAAAATGATGTATTTTTACTGAAAGCCCAGAATTTCCAGACAGAAGATACTCAGACTGAGAAGGAAATTAGACGGAAAAAAAATACTTTAAAGAAAAACGGTCAAAAGCTTCAAATGAAGACTTCCAAGATGGCTGCACAGTAACAGCTTAATTCTGGCTCTCCCAGTCTGAAAACAGAAACTTAGCAGAGAAAAGCCAGTGCACCTAGATTTCTGAGTAAATTTCAGTAACTGGTTAGTAAGCCCACTCCTGGAAGCCAAGTAAAAAAAAATATACAGGACATGGAGGAAAATTGGCTACAAAAGTTGAGGAAAAAACAGACTGGGAGAAATACTGTAGCTGTTCAGCATGAAGCAGTGCAAGTTCCAGACATGACTTCCAGTAACCTGGAGGAAAGTACAAGGTAGTTGCACACAGACCTGGTTAAAATAAGCCAAACACTGATGGAGTATATCAACACATACAATAAAAAGCTGGAAAAATAGAAAAAGCTTTAAAAAGATATACACATAAGTTGACATAACTGCAAAACTCAGAGGCTGAAATGAAGGAAAGACTGGCTGAATATGAGACTGCAGAAGAAGAGATTTATTTTATTTATTCATTTGCTGTCCGGGAATGTCCAACTTGGAACGGGCCAATTTTCAGTGAAGGCCCGGGAAGAAACACTCCAGATGCATGTCTTTGTAATGTGGGAGGAAACCAGAGCACCCAGAGGAAACCCACATGAATGCAAGGAGGACATGCAGACTCCGCACAGAAGGCACCCCAGCCGAGAATGGATCAAAAGAACCTCTTGCTGTGAGGTGACAACACAAACTGCTGCACCAATGTGCATCCTGTTTCAAAAAATAATACAACTGGAGGACAGAGCATGTAGGAGAAAAAAAGAAGTTATGTACTCACCATAACTTTCCATAGGAGTTATCCATCTTTGTCTTCATTCTTACCAGGATGGATCTGGAACCGATCCTCGGATCCAACTCGGCCTTTATACACAAGCTTGAGGTCTTCCACTAGCTCGTGGCTAAACCGTATCCCAGCATGCACTAGAAAAGTTACCCAAATCTTGTTTGCAGCTATAATAAAAGTAATAAAGATAAAGGTAGCGTAATAATTCAAAGTGCAATAAAGAAGGCCAAAGAATAATGATATCCACTTGTACCAACTTGTACCAACTCGGTCTTCCAGGAGTGAAAATGGCAGGGGGAAGGAAGGTGGGATGTAAGAATGAAGGCAAAGATGGACAACACACATGGAACATTATGGTGAGTACATAACTTCTTTTATGTGTTGTTGTGCAATCTCACCTTCATTCTTACCAGGATGGTACATTGTCTCTAGCACCATCTTTCTTGGGTGTCTCAAGGGAGAATATTCTTCAGAATTGCGGAAGAGGCCAAGTCGACTTTGTAATGATTGATAAAGGTATGTGGTCTTGCCCATACTGTCGCAGCACAAACAGTATAAATTGCTAGTCTAGCCAAAAAGGTGGAAGAGGTTGCTATGGATCTTGTAGAGTGGGCTTTAACTCTAAGGGAGAGACCTCCGTTATAAGATTTATAAATGAAGGTTATACAATCTGAAAGCCATTTGGATAGTGTCACTTTAGAGACTGAAGTACCTTTCTTTGAATTTGAAAACAATATAAATAGCTGGTCAGCCTTTCTGAAGTTCTTTGTCCTGTGCAAGAAGAAACCTGTCTGCACATCCAGCTGATGTAACATATTCTGCCTTATTCTAGTAATTTGGATAAAAAAGACTGGTAGCTATAGATTGGTTCGAATTTGACTCTGAACATACTTTTGACAAGAAGGAACAGTTTTATTCATAAGGATACCCTATCTCTGTGGAAAGGCAAGTAGGGGGCTTTATTGGCAAGGCTTGCAGCTCTGACACCCTCCTAGCAGATATAATTACTATCAAGAGAAAAGCTTTGCATGTCAAAAACTTGAGATCGCAAGATGATGCTGGCTGAAAGTGGGGGGATTAAATGAGATAGGATGAAATTTAAGCCACACGGTGCTGGGGGTCTCTGATAGGTGGATGTAGTAATAAAGTATCTTTAAGAAATGCTTTGCATAGCCTATGAGACACAACGTTGAGGCCAGACTTGCCTATATGAAAACTAGATATCGCTGCTAGTTTAACTCTAATGGTAGCCGCAGCTGCACAGTCATCGAATAATTCTGCTAAGAATTCTAGAATGGAATTTACTGGGGCAGTAAAGGGATCAATGTGGATACCAGAAGCCCATAATGAAAATCTTTTCCATTTGCTTTTATACATCTTTCCCGTAGAAGCCTTATAAGAAGAAATTAGGATGTGCTTAACTAATGGTGAGGCTAGGAAACCTGCCTATGGTCAGAATCAGAGCAGCCAAGCTGTCAAATTGAGGGTCTGAAGGGAAAGATGGAGCATTCCTGATGCACGAGTCAAAGGTCTGGAACTGGGTCCAGAATTCAAGGCTCCTCCTGAAGATGAGGCCACAGGAAGAACCACATTTGACATGGCCAGTATGGGGCGATGAATATCAAGTCCCTTCCCAAGTAATTGGCTTTCTGAAGAACTTTGGGTATTAATGGAAAGGAAGGAAGGAAAGGCATAAAGGGGATCCGAGGGTCAATTATGTACAAGTGCAAACCTTGATGACACCTCCTAGAGGGGGGATAAGGGCAAAGTATTTGCAGCATTTGGCATTCATGGATGTCGCAAAAAGTTGCAGCAATGCTTGCCCCATTGGCAGAAAATCCTTTCCACTACTTCCTGTTTTAGGGACCACTTGTGAGGCATCAGAATCGCTCTGCTGAGTCTGTCTGCTATCACGCTGGACTTCCCCGGGATGTGCGTTGCTACCACAAAGCAAAGGGAGGAGGTCATCCACTGCCATACTCTCAAGGCCTCCTGACAAAGGGGTAAGATCTGGTTCCTCCTTGTTTATGTACCATACATCTGACATATTGTCTGTCTGTACTGCAATAGCTCCCAGGGGAAGACCGTCCTGGAATGCTTGCAACGCAAGAAGCACCGTTCTCATCCTAGGACACTGATGTGCAAATGGGCCTCATGATCTTGCCAGGTGCCTTGGATGACTTTCCCAGATAATGCCCCCCTCAACCCAATCTGACAAGTGTCCAGGGTCACTGTGGCCAATGGTTGGGGAAGTACAAATGGTCGACCTAGTGTCACGAGTGGAGTAAAGTCACCAATGAAGGTCTTTTTTGCAAGATTCTGTTATTTTGTGGGACATCGGCAATTCCTGCATCGACCAGAGGGGACAGTGGCCACTGGAGAATTCCCATGTGTAAACGTGTTAATGGGATCAAGGTTACTGCTACTGCCATGGTCCCCAAAGGTTTTAGGACTATCCTTGCTTGTGCTTTTTTCTTTGTGAGGAGATTTTGAACCTGACATTACAGAACTTGAACTCTTTCTGGACAAAATTTGGGCATTATACTTTTTGTATCCAATTTTGCTCCTGTAAATACTACATGCTGAGAAGGCAGCAAGGCAGATTTCTCATAGTTTACTGTAACTCCTAGGTGACAGCAGAGCTGCAAAATGGTGTCTCGTGCTTTTATTAGTAGATGCTTGGTGGTGGCGATTAGGAGCCAGTCATCTAAGTATGGAAACACCCAGAATCCTAGGCTCCTCAAGTGAGCTGCAACTACTGCCATACATTTGGTGAACACCCTGGGGGCTGTAGTGAGGCCAAAGGCCAGAGCCAGAAACTGGTAGTGACTGGCTCCCAGCCAAAAAGCGCAGGTGTCTCCTGGATCGCCTGCCCATTCTTGTGTGGTAGTGCACATCCTGTAGGTCTATCAAGCATATCCAATTGTCTTGTCCCAGGAAGAGGGAGTACTGACTGCAGTGTTACCATCTGGAACTTGGGACTTTCTTATTGATTTGTTTAGATTGCCAAGATCCAGAATTGGTCTCCAGTCCCCAGTTTTCTTTGGAACTAAAAAGAATCTCGAGTAAGTTCCGGATTCCGGATCCCCTTTGGTCTTCAGGGACTGTTTGGAATAACTGTCTAGCAACTTTTGAATTTCTAACGTTGTCTGTTCCTTTTGACTGGGTGGAATGTCTGGGATCTTTATGTTTGGGATAGGGAAGGAAAAGGGTATGAAGTAACCTCTGGATATGATGCTTCATACCCACTTGTCTTTTATCTGTAGCCAGGCATGTGGTTACAAAGATAAGTACTCCCAGACTGCCTCTAGAGATGGACAGATGGGCTTAACAAATAAAAGAAAGATTCTCTGTCACCCTGATTCTGTGGACCCCCCTCTGCCATGTGGTCGGCATCTTCCATTACTACTCTCCCCTCTGCCCCTGGGGGTAGATTCACCACGTGTGTCCTGGAAAGCTCTCTGGGATTTTCAGAACCACATTTTGCCACTTCCTTTCTGACCTTTGGGATAAGGTCTGGTAGGCATGGAAAAATGGACTTCTATGGCAGATGGTGTCTTTCCTTCTTGCTCACACCTGGTTAGTGTGTCCTTGACATCAGGCCCAAACAGAGACCAGCCATCAAACAGGCATTCACAAAGGAAGATTTAAAAGGGTCCGCAAAGTCACACAAGCGCATCCAAGAATGTCTCTCCTTAGGGAAATTCCTGAAACCACTGCTCTACTCGCTCCATCCACTGCATAAGAAATCAGTCTCATGGAAGAGGTGACAACTGAATTTAAGGTAGAGAGCTGAAAAGAAACTTTCTCCGAAACCCCTTCAGCTACTGAACCTTGGAGAGCATGTCCTAACTCCTTCAGGAGACTTCTCTGCAATCTAGTAAAATGGGTCTGGTAATTCAGTGATCTGAGAGCAAATGTCACTGAAGAAAAAATGGGCTTTCCGTATCTGTCCATCGTACTAGACTCCTTGTTCGGTGGATAAACAGAAGAGGTCTCAGAGGTCTTACTTGGTGGCTGCCGCCGCCACTACCATAGCATCTACTGGGACTCCCTTAGTTAAAAGGTTTTGTCTGAAAGGGAAATGATGAACTTATTTGGCCTCTGAGGAACAGGTTCCACTGAATCTGGAGACACCCACACCTTCCAAGAAACTAGATCAATAAGTTCGCTAAAAGGTGGAGACACCAAGTGGAGGAAGGGTGAGATCCAAAGGCTTTAAGGTACACTGACTCCTCTGCTGAAAGGTTGATCGACTTCCAGCCGCCTCTCTAAGTATTTCTAAGATGTCTCCAAAGGAGACATCAGGAGGCAATGGTGGGGACGTGTCAACTTAATCAAGGTCCACATCAGAAGTGAGGGTCTCCTATGGATAGTCTAAATGCTTCCTCTTACATAACCTCTTCTGAGGGACATCTTCAGAGGGGTACTCTGGAGAGGTTTCAGAAGAGTGGGGGGTACCCTGTGGGGCATCCTGAGGCCTAGGATTTCTGCGTCCTTGTGGATGCAAGGGTATAGAGGAAGACACCTGTGCTTTTTTGGGAAGAACGTCTGGAGATGACTGCGGAACTGCCTGTGGAGGCAGTACTCTCCTCATCACCTCAAAAGCTCCCCGCCCCTGATCCAAGGAAATCCCTGGATCCAAAGAAGTCGAGGATACCCCTGGAATGAAGGACGGTGGCCCTGATGCTGAGGAGGAGCAGAGCTCACAGAGCAGATGCCCCAAGAGGCCCAAGATGTATGGTCAGATCTGAAAAAACTGTTCTATACGACTCACTTCCCCGGACCAGACTTGAAAGCGTTCGCCCCTAGACTCTTCGAATTCCGATGGAACAGAGGGCATTGGAGCAATGATCGGATCCGAAGATCCCGTAATGGGTCTTGGGTCCGATGGCTCCACTAGTAATAGTTCAGGATATTACGCCTCTGAAGTCGGATCGGAGGAGGAATCGGAGCACAAGGGGAAGATGTGGTCAGATCAGAGGCCCTCAGGGATGGATCCAATAACAGCTTGGCCAGCATCAGTGTCCTTAACAGCCTCTATACCACTCGATCCACGTCATCATTGGATAGGCTCCTGGAACACAGAATGGAGGGGGCTGGAGACTTGGAAATTTGAAGTATAAGAGATCTGAGAGTAGGGGAGTTTAGAGAATTTTTTTTTTTTTTTTTTTTAAATCAACAAGAAGAAGCTAACAGTAGAAGTTATCTATAAAATGGAGATATAAAGATGAAAGGGAGGGCACAGACCTCTAACTTAAATGGGCTTTGCCCAGGAGAGTGAAAGGAAAAGATGTTACCCTTTAACTTAAACGGGCCAAGGGTAAGGCAGTTCTCTAATTTAAACAAACTGATCTTAATTTCTAAAAGGAGAAAATAAGAGAATGAATAGTCCTCTAACTTAAATGGACTATAGAGAGTCCTAAGAAAGACGCCAGGATAGGGACAATAAGGCCCAAGCGGAAGACGGTGGCCCACAGTAGAAAAAACAGTTAATTGTTTCCGCTTTGTTCTGCTATCACAAAAAACTAGTTGTCAAGATCAATAATATAGCAAGAATAGGCAATTTCTCACAATAGTGATAAAGAAAGAATATACTTAGCCAGAGGCAGTAGAACAAGCACCCAATCTTGTTTAGCGGCAATCGAGATCTGGGGACTTTCCTGGTGCATGCTGGGATAGGGTTTAGCCATGAGCTAGTGGAAGACCTCATGCTTGTGTATAAATGCAGAGTCCTGGTAAGAATGAAGGTGAGATAGGACAACACATCTTGAGATTTTCTGCTGTACCAGAGAAGCTTTAAGAACAGACTGCATTAATTTTGTAAAAGCACAAATGAGCAACTGGACTGGTATTCCACAAAAGGAATTGTTAACTGTAAGGACACATCGTGTATGTGCTCCAAATCTGTTACTAGAAAACAACCTAAACCTTTAATAGTAAAGATGCAGTCTTATTGGCAGAAGGATTCTGACATAACTGTGGCAGAAGGAAAGTATTAAAAGTGTGAGACAGCAGAGCGTTTGTGGAGAATAACTACTCATTGTACACCAGACAGAAGGAGTAAATATATTGGATTATTTAAGGAATGTCGAGAAGCAAACGTGAGATTCAAACTACTGTACCCAGCCATCCTCAAAATATTTTTCCCAGGAGGGACAAAAACATTTTTTGATGAAGCACAGCTAAGGAGGAAATACAAAAGTTTATCCAACAAAAGGTGAGCTGTGAAACAGGAAGGGGGGGGGGGGTTCTGCTTCGTGTCCTGCTGATAAAGACTACAAAGAGATTGAACCCATGAAATATTTTCCACTGTTTCAATGGAAAATGCCAGAGAGAAAGAAAATGCACTAAAAGTAAAACAACTAAAAGAATAGAGAATATGTTGGGAATGTAAAAGAGAGGATCTGGGAGATAGTGATGAACAGGAATAAAGTTAGTAACTTGGAAACTGACAAATGTGAGACAATTTGTGAAACATGACAGAACATAATAATCTGAAAATATGAAAATATGGGACTTATTTGGATTTTGTTAAATTTGTAGGGGACTTTAAAGCATATGCCTTGCTTCAAGTTATTAATGTTCGGGGAATAAATCGGTAATTTGCAAAATGACAAATGTGGGATTAGAAAGCAATAATTATACCTGTAAAACATGGCAGAACAAGACCTGAAAATATTGGATTTTTGTAGACTTTGTTAAATTTTTAGGGGACTCTAAAGCATATGCCCGTCATGTCATTAATATTCCAAAGAATACTTGGGAGAGGAGGGAGAAAGCTAATCAAGTAAAACATTTTTTTCTTAATGGTACTGTTTTAATGGTGCATGGCATTCTTTGCAAGCTACACAGTAAAGTTTTCTCAATTTTAAATGTAATGGGGATACTAATATAAACAGGTGCTTATGTTTTTTTCCGTTTATCCCTTCTCTCTTTATCCTTGTTCAGTTTTAAGAATATGTAGGTACTGCAATGTAAAAACAAAACAAAAAAAGAGAGGGGAAAGGTCTGGGTAAGGGTCTTGAAAAAGAAAATTAGTGTGCTTTTTCTCATGTTTGCATAGGGGAATGAGTGGGTTAAAGCCCTTGGCTTTATCCAGTAACAAGTCTTATTAGAAAGCAAGTAAATGAAGAAGAACATTCAATATTGTAAGACTTTTTTTTCTGGTAAACAATGTATCCTTGGCAGTTTTGTGTCTAGTTTGCGTGTCAATCTGATGAAGAGAAATTGCTTAAAGAAAGTGTTTACTGAAAGCATTCAAGTGTTTTCTCAACTGGGAGAACTATAAAGATGAAACAAAACCAGACCGTACTTACTAAAAGTACAGGCTGTACCACGTGTCTTTAGCATGACTAACCCTTCTTTTTGGTTTACTCTAGTCTGTCTGTGTGACTATCCGTTTAGAACTCTCGTTTAATAGGTAAAACTTCAAATTTTGAATATGTACCCAGTTTTGTGTGTTATGTTAACAGGTTTTAGGGGATATTGACGGGTGTTACTTCGAGGGCTTTCAATAAATCAAAATGTTTTGTAAGACGTGACATAAGCCCAAATGGATATGACAAGAAACAACAGTTTAAAAGACCCAACTGCCAAACAAAATATGTATGCAACATAACAGGTGGAACTGGACATTTTGCAAAAAAAACAGTTATACATAAAAGGTGACAATAACTGTATAAGAAAATGATACTTTCTGTAATGTCTTTAAAATATAAATTGTGTCACAGATAAATACATGAAAGAGTATTTAACTATACTGAAAAATGCAGAGTGCAAATAATGCTACAGGAGACACCTTGAAAGAACTGAACATGTGAATTTGAAAAAGGTTTTTAGGGTGATTATTCAGTGAAATACCTGGGGCAAAGGAAAAGAGGAGTACTTACATTAATTGTAAGAGGAGCTCCAATAGTGATAGAAGAGGAAATAAAAGATAATAATGGTAGATATGTACTACTAAGGGGCGACTAGCAAGGGAGGAGGATTACACTGGCATGTACTTATATTTCACCTAAAACTGCTGTAATGGAGCTTAAGAAAATTCAGGGAGAAATAATCAGCTTTCAGCAATGAATATTACTTTTTGGGTGAGGTGTGAAATTTGGTTTGCAACAGTGCAGATATGTCTGGGGCACAGAAGGGAAAATATAACAAAGGGTGGTAGACTTTTGAAGCAACTTATGAAAATATTTGGCATGGAAGATGTGAATTCAGTACTAGGAGTTCAGAGTTAACTTACATAATACTTTCCAAGATACAAAAATGGGCTAGGCTAGACAGAATTTATACTTCACAGGAATATGGGCATTAAACTGAAAAACTCTGAGGAATGATTTAGGAAGTTTACCCAAAATAATATACTCAAGGGGGAAGAACATCAAAGAAATCTTGGAAGGAAACAGAATT